>NW_028270151.1:18529254-18679810 GCF_037043375.1 Chiloscyllium plagiosum | reverse complement strand
CACAAAGATGTGCAGGTCAGGTGAATTGGCCATGCTAAATTGTCCATAGTGTTAGGTGCATCATTCAGAGGGGAATGGGTCTGGGTGGTTTACTCTTCAGAGGGTCGGTGTGGACGGGGTTGGGCTGAAGGGCCTGTTTCCACACTATAGGGAATCTAATCTAATCTAATTGCTCAGACCAATGAGTATAGGAGTTGGGAAGTCATGTTGAAGTTTTACAGGACTTTGATGAGGCCACTTTTGGAATACAGTACTATGTACAGTTCTCCTTGCCCTGCTATAGGAAGGATATTACTAAACTGGAGAGAGTTGATAAAAAAAAACTGCAAGGATGTTACTGGGTCAGTTTGAGTTCTAAGGAAAGGCTGGGACTTTTTTTCACTGGAGCATAGAAGATTGAGGAGTGACCCTATAGAGGTTTGTAAAATCATGAGGGAAATAGATAAGGTGAATACCAAAGGTCTTTTCCCTAAATTAGAGGAGTTCAAAACTAGAAGGTATATTTTTAAGGTGAGAGGAGAAGATTTAAAAGGGACCTGAGGGGTAATGTTTTCACACAGAGTTTGGTTCATGTGTGGAATGGATTGCTAGAAGTAGTGGTGGATATGGGTATAGTTACAGCATTGAACAGATGTTTGGACAGGTGAATGAATATGAAACATTGAGGGGGATATCAGCCAAAGGCAGGCAAGTGGGAGTAGTTCAGTTTGGGAATCTTGGCCAGCATGGAAAAGTTGGAATAAAGAGTCTGTTTCGGTGATGTATGACTCACGGACAGAAACAGAGTAATGTTTCAGGTTTCCTATCTGTCACCAAATCGGATGAATCCTAGAAATGTAATCCTTAAGCAGAACCATACAAACCTGCATTCACTACTGACTGGAAGGACAAGAGGAGGGAGGGGTATGATGCTGGATGGTGACCGGCTGGGGGTCAATTGGGAGGTAGGTGCAGTTGAAGGTATATCGAAAGAAAGATTAGAAATCATTCAGAAAAGACTTATTGACTTTGTTCTGAAGACAGGCTTTGAGGAATGAATCATCAGCTCATGCTGCCTGATGAGATATGGCCTCACTGGGGATCGGCCGTGCTTCCACAATGCATTTTCCAATGGATCCAGGCAGAGGAAGAACCAGGGATATGGGTGTATACACTGTCATTGGCACACAACTCCACTTTCCCAGGACATTTTGGTATGGCTACTCCGAAAGAGGATGGTGGGAGTTTTAACAAAATCATTTTCGTTTGAGCAACAGCCATGAAATTATGAAATTTCTCCCCCTTCTTTTTCAATCCCATCATCACATCGCACAGCGCACTTCAAATTTTCAGCAGACCTAATAGCCTTTGAGATCTCTAGCCTCCAATGAGAACATAAGAACATGAGAAATAGGTGTAGGTGTAGGTGTAGGCCATTCAGCCCCACCAGCCCCTTCTACTCAAAATCATGGCTGATTGGCCCCAGGCTTCAACTCTTCTTTACTGCCAGCTCGCCACAGCTGATGTTTCAAAAATCCATCCACCTCCTCTTACAATATTTACAGCAATCGAGTCTCCACAATTCTTTGGTAGAGATGCTCAGTACCAGAGAATGGAAATTTTATAAAAATCCTACAGTGTGGAAACAGGCCCTTTGGCCCAACAAGTCCACACTGACCTTCTGAAGAGCAACCTGCCCAGACCCATTCCCCTATCTTATTACTTTACATTTACCCCTGACTAATGTGCCTAACCTACACATCCCCGAACACTATGGGCAATTTAGCATGGCTAATTCACCTAATAAATTCCTGAAGAAGGGCTAATGCCCGAAACGTCGATTCTCCTGTTCCCTAGATGCTGCCTGACCTGCTGCGCTTTTCCAGCAACACATTTCCATCTCTGATCTCCAGCAGCGGCAGACCTCACTTTCTCCTAATTCACCTAATAACCTGCACATCTTTAGATTGTGGAAGGAAACCAGTGCAGCCAGAGAGAACCTACGCAGACATTGGGAAAAATGCGTTAACTCCACACAGACAGTCACCCGAGGCTGGAATCGAACCTGGATCCCTGACGCTGTGAGGCAGCAGTGTTAACCACTGATCCACCATGCTGCCACCATGTGAAGTAATTCCTTCACATCTCAGTTTTAAATGAGTAGGCCCTTATTCTGTAACTATTTCAACATTCCTTCATTAGAGGAAACATCTTCTCACCATCTACCCTGCCAAGCTCCCCGAGAATCCTTTATGTTTCACTAAGATCACCCCTCGTTCTTCTAATGAACAATGCCTAATCTGCTCAGCCATTCTCGATAAATCAACCCCTTCGTCTCAGGAATCAGCCTAGTGAATCTGTTTTGAACAGTCTTCAATACTGTCTTTAATACAGGTATGAAAACTATACACTGTATTCCAGGTGTGGCCTCACCAACACGCTCACAGCTGCAAACACCACTCCCCAGCAATAAAGGTCAAAATTGCATACGCCTCTTAATTATTTGCCACAACTGCATGCTAAATTAATGTGTTTCATGCATAAGAACACACATTTTCTTCTGCGCTACACTTTTTGGAGTCTTTCTTCATTTAAATGATATTTTGTGTAATAACTCAGGAAGCCTGATTACGAAGGAACTTCATTTATTGTTGAACACCAAAATAGAGCCACTACTATTTTGAGTTAGTAAGTTCACTGATGACACAAAGGTCAGTGGTGTTGTAGATAGTGTTGAGGGCTGTTGCGGGCTACAACAAGACATTGAAAGGATGCAGAGCTGGGTTGAGAAGTGGAGGATTGAGTTCAACCAGGATAAATGTGAAGTGTTTCATTTTGGAAGGTCAAATTTGAATGCTGAATACAACATTAAAGATAGGATTCTTGGCAGTGTGGAATAACAGAGGGAACTTGGGGTCCACATACATAGATCCCTCAAAGTTCCCACTCAAACTGATAGGGTTGTTAAGAAGGCATATGGTGTTTTGGCTTTCATTAAAGGGGATTGAGTTTAAGAGCTGGGAGGTTTTGCTGCAGCTGTATTAAACTACGGTTAGATCACACTTAGAATATTGTGCCCATTTTTGGTCGCCTCATTATAGCAAGAATGTAAATGCTTTCGAGAGGGTGCAGAGGAGATTTACTAGGATGCTGCCTGGATTGGAGGGCTTGTCTTATGAAGAGAGGTTGAGTGAGCTAGAGCCTTTCACACTGGAGAGAAGACGGAAAAGAGGTGACTTGATAGAGATGTACGAGGTAATGAGAGGCATAGATAGAGTACATAATCAGAGACTTTTGCCCAGGGCAGAAATAGCTGTCATGACGAGTCATAATTTTAAGGCAATTGGAGGAAAATATAGGGGCGATGTCAAAGGTGGGTTCTTTACACAGAGTGTGGTGGGTACTTGGAATGCACTGCCAGCAGTGGTAGTAGAGTCAGAGACATTAGGAATATTTAAGCGGCTGCTGGACAAGCAGATGGATGGCAGTAAATTATGGATGTGTAGATTAGGTTAATCTTAGATTAAGAAAAGCACCTGGCACAACATCGTGGGCCGAAGGGCCTGTACTATACAGTACTGTTGTATGTTCTATGTTCTATGTATTCATGGTATACATCAACTAGTCCCAGCAACATCTGCATACATATTCCTGAACCCCTTTATAAACAAAAACTTAACCAATTGTTATAATCATCCTCCTCAGAGATGGCCATTACACACCTCAGGAGCAGGTGGGACTTGAAGCCAGGTCCCTTGGCCTAGGGTTAGGGACTCTACCTCTGTGCTGCAACAGGACTCTTGGAATCCACTTCATTTTTCTCCTTATTTAACCTATTCTTCTAATCGACCTGTTCAGAGACATTATTACGTACCCTTGGAGCAAGTGGGACTTGAACCCAGTCCAGGGGTGGGGACACTACCACTGTGCCACAGGGCTCAGGTGATGAGCTTCATTTAGACAGGCCATTGCCTGTAACCAAAGAATCTCATACTCAACAAGCTCCAAGAGGAGATTAATTAATGCTTGCCTTACAGGGATTATCACAGTTTGCCTTTTCATTCTTCTAATCAAAGTGCATGACTTCACCACATTAAGTTCCATCTGCCAATGTTTTGCCTGTTCACTCAACTATCTCAATCTTCTTGTGAATTCCTTATGCCTTCATCACATTATGTCATCTATTTTTTGTATTGTCAGCAAATTTGGATACATTGCATCCTGGCTCCTCCTCCAACTTATTAATGTAGGTCATAACTAATTAAGGATCTCAGTGGAACTCCACTAGCTACGTTTTTCCAACCTGAAAAAGACCTGTTATTCCCAATTCTCTGGAATTAATGGTTCAGTTTAGGGTTAGAAAGACATAACTAGAGGAGTTGGGGCAGCACGGTGGCTTTGTGGTTAGCACTGCTGCCTTACAACACTAGGGACCCAGGTTTAATTCCAGCCTTGGGCGACTGTGTGGCGTTTGCATGTTCTTCCTGTGTCTGCATGGGTTTCCTCGTTAAATTGCCCATGATGTTTTGGAATGTGTAGACTAGATGCATTAGTTAGGGGTAAATGTAGAGTAATAAGGTTGAGGAATGGGTTTGGATGGGATAATCTTTCGTGGGTTGGTGTGGACTTGTTGGGAAGGGCCTGCTTCCACACTGTAAGGATTCTATGAAATCAGCTATGACTATATAGAATACCAGAACCGACTCAAAGGGCTGAATGGCCTACTCCTGCGTTTCTATGTTTAAGTAGTGAGGTGCCACAAGGATCAGTCCTTGGGCCTTAATTATTTACTATCTATATTAGTATACATCTTATAAATTCCCGAATCTTATTCATCAACAAAAATGATCCTTCCTTGCTGTTGTTTTATTTCCCTTTCCTAAACCTCTCCTACTTGACTCTTCTGAGTTCCTTACAAGTTACAATACTTCTAATATTTCCATATGGACCTTGTGTTCTTCCATGTTCTGTGAAGAGGCCCAAATCCTTTTACCATGTTAAAGGTGCTACATAAATGTAAGTATGTAAGTTGTTGTTGTTTCAGCTCTCCAGCTCCAGAAGAGCAGCATTATTAATGGATGCCTCTTTATACTGAATCACCGATTGTTGTAGCCCTTCAGCAAGAGAGGAATATTCTGCAAACTCTCCTTAACAAAGAGACATTTCTTGGTAAACCTCTTAGCATTCTGCCCATGCTGTCCACCACAGGCCATGTGGAGTCAGTACTATTTTCAGCACTTTGACTGCAGTGTTGGGACTGCCTGCAAGCCGTCCTCCACATCATTAAAAGGGCAAGTTCCTTCATTCTTAGTCCCTACTAGACAAGACATTGGGACATTGAAATGTGTGGTTTTAATGATGGTGAAACTGCCAACATATTCCCTTATTGCTCTTCTGAAACTGGCAGTTTGGAGACTACACATTTGCTTGAACAGGGAGATTAAAAATTCCTGACTCTAATTCAATGCTTCTGCAGTGATTGTAATGGGGTCAGCCAGTTGGACCTCATACAATATGAGTTCCCCGACTGGGGTTGTTAATCTGGTTCAATCAGGGAGCCCTGGCTGACAGATACAAACAGGAGTGTCAGAGGTTCTGGTCTGTCTGAGAGCTGGCTCTGAAGAAGTCAGACCAGTGTCAAACATTATGCGTGGGTAAATAAAGAGTGACTTGGTAATGAGATACCGGCCCCTGTAGAGTTACTTCAGTTCCCCTATTGGGTGTGTTGTTTAAGACCCCTCAGATGACAATTAAGTAGAAATCACTGAATTGATGAAAACCTCTTGTCGAATAAGGAGACCTGGGAGTGAGGTACATAGCTCCTTGAAATGACATCAACAAGTTGACAGGGCAGTGAAGAAGGTGTTTCCATGCTTGCCTTTATCAGTCAGACCATTGCGTGTAGAAGTTGGGATGTCATGTCAGAGCTGTACAAGACATTGGTGAGGCCATATTTGAAGTACTGCATACAGTTCAGGTCACCTTGGTATAGGAAGGATGTTATTAAAGGGTGGCACGGTGGCTCAGTGGTTAGCACTGCTGCCTCACAGCACCAAGTCCCAAGTTTGATTCCAGCCTCAGGCGACTGTCTGTGTGGAGTTTGCACATTTGTCCTGTGTCTGCGTGGGTTTCCTTTGGGTGCTCCTGTTTCCTCCCACAGGTGAATTGGCCATGCTAAATTGCCCATAGTGCTAGGTGCATTAGACAGAGGGAAATGGGTTTGGGTGGGTTACTCTTCAGTGGATCAGTGTACACTGGTTGGGCCGAAGGGCCTGTTTCCCCACTGTAGGTAATCTAAACTGGAAAGGGTGCAAAAAAGATTGACAAGGATGTTACTGAGACTGGAAGGTTTGTGTTATAAGGAGAGGTTGGACAGGCTGGGACTTTTTTGTCTGGAGTATAGCAAGCTGAGGGGTGAACTTATAGAAGTTTATAAAATCATGAGGGGTATGGATAAGGTGATAGCCTCTTTTCCCTGGGTTGGGTGAGTCCAAATCCAGAGGGCGTAGGCTTAAAGTGAGAGGGGAAAGAATTAAAAGGGACCTGAGGGGCAATGATTTCACACAGACAGTGGTGAGTATATGGGAATGAGCTGCCAGAGGAAGTGATAGAGGTGGGTATAGTAATAATCTTTAGGAGAAAGTGAGGACTGCAGCTGCTGGAGCTCAGAGTTAAGAGTGTGGTGCTGGAAAAGCACAGCAGGGGTCAGGCAGCATCTGAGGAGCAGGAGAATGATGTTTCAGGCATATGCCCTTCATTAGGAATGGGCTGATGAAGGGCTTATGTCTGAAACGTCGATTTTCCTGCTCCTCGGATGCTGCCTGACCTGCTGTGCTTTTCCAGCAACACACTCTCGATTTTAATAACATTTAAAAGACACTTTGACAGATATATGGAAAGGGAAGGTTTAGAGGGATAGGAGCCAAATGCAGACAAATGGGACCAGTTCAGCTTAGGAAACCTGGTTGGCATGGCCGAGATGGGCTGAAGGGTCTGACTCCATGCTGTATCACTCTGTGATTCTCACTTTTTTTGCATTGATGTCTTAAGGCAGAAAAAGTTATTGGAAAAGACATACGTAATTGCTTGAATTACAAGTGGGTTTTTAATGGCATTCTAAGATTATACTCAGATTTGAGTATTGCTCACTAGGCCAGCACTTATTGGTTATCCTTAACCATGCTAGAAGATTACTGTTACTGATCTGGAAAGATAAATTTTATATGTACGGAATGTCAAATTTCTGAATTATCATTAAAATATTCACAAAAATGAAAAGCGTCTTTTGTGTTTTGTGATGAAATGCTTTCGTTTGAGCCATTTGCTTTGACTGAGTCAGCCAGTATTCTCTGTGAAATGTAATATTCAGAGCACAGTCAGTTCTGAATTTTGCCCAGAGATCATTGCAAGATTTTAAATAGGTCACTCAGGATAGTTGGGGTTCACCACAGAGGAGTTCAAAGAATACAGGAAGGGATTGAAATTCCAGGAATAATTGAGGCAGAGAGAGAGAGTGTCTGTGGACTCAACGTTAGGAGTATTGCTTTTTAACTATGAGTGTTGGACGGTCTTGCCAGGGTGGATAAGATCATAAGTCACACGACTCTAGGTTATAGTCCAACAGATTTATTTGAAATTACAAGCTTTCACTGACTTCACCTGATGAAGGGGCAGCGCTCCGAAAGCTTATAACTTCAAATGAACTTGGACTATAAGCTGGTGTTGTGTGACTTCTGGCTTTTCAACTATACTGTGGTGAAGGGAGTCCAGAACTAGAGGACATAGGTTCAGGGTGAGAGAGGGGAAAGATATAAAAGAGACCTAAGGTGTAACCTTTTTATTCAGAGGGTGGTACGTGTATGGAATGGGCTGCCAGAGGAAGTGGTGGAGGCTGGTACAATTGCAACATTTAAAAGGCATCTGGATGGGTATATGAATAATCAAGGTTTGGAGGCATAAGTGCTGGATCTGATTTCCTCAAATTTTAGGAGCAGTAATTACTGTATTATAAGCTGTTACATTGCTTTGAAACTTTGGGGAACAAAAGGTTGGACTAGATTGCGTTGAGATTTCTTAGATTTCCTACAGTGCGGAAACAGGCCCTTCAGCCCAACAAGTCCACACCGTCCCTTCGAAGAGCAACCCAGCCAGACCCATTCCCCTACACCTAACACCACGGGCAATTTAGCATGGCCAATTTACCTAACCTGCACATCTTTGGACTTTGGGAGGAAACCGGAGCACCGGGAGGAAATCCATGCGGACACGGGGAGAATGTGTAAACTCCACACAGACAGTTGCCTGAGGTGGGAATTGAACCCGGGTCCCTGGCACTGTAAGGCAGCAGTGCTAACCACTGAGCCACCGTGCCACCCAAAATCTGGTCAGCATGGACGGATTGGACCGAAGGGTCTGTTTCCGTGCTGTACATCTCTATGACTCTATGACTCAGTGTTCTGTGCATTTGGAGTGTCCAAGGAAGTCGTAGAGAAGTTAAAAAGCTTTGTGTAGCCACGGCTTAGGGACACCGTAGAAGGGAGAGTCATAGAGTTGTACAGCACGGGAATAAACCTTTTGTTCCAACCAGCTCATACTGACCAGCTATCCTAAACTGATCTCGTTCCATTTGCCAGCATTTGGCCCATATCCTGCTAAACCCTTCATATGCATTAGTGATTGTTGAGATTTGTAGCTCAGGTTGATGATAAGTATGTACATGAGCTCACTGAGCTTGAAGGTTTGTTTTCAGACATTTTGTCACCATGACTAGGTCACATCATCAGTGAGAGTCTCTGGTGAAGTGCTGGTGGTATGTCCCACCACTCTATTTATAGGTCTTGGTTACTTAAGGTGGGTGATGTCATTTCCGGATCTTTCTTTTCTTTTCAAGGGAAGGTAGATAGGGTTTAAATCGATGTGTTTATTGATGGAGTTCTGGTTAGAATGCCATGCCTCTAAGAATTCTCATGCTTGTCTTTGTTTTGCCGGTCCTAGGACGTGTGTGTTGTCCCAATCAAAGTAGTGTCCTTCTTTGTCTGTATATATAGAAACTAGTGATAGTGGGTTGTGTTTGTTGGTGGCCAGTTGGTGTTCATGTATCCTGGTGGCAAATTTCCTGCTAGTTTGTTCAATGTAGTGCTTTTTACAGTTCTTGCAAGGTATCTTGTAAATGACGTTAGTTTTACTGGTAGTATTTAATGGATCCTTTAGTTTTATTAGTCACTGTTTAAATGCGTTGATAGGTTTGTGGTCTACCATGATGCCAAGGCGTCTGAGTAGTCTGGAAGTCATTTCTGATATGTCTTTGATGTGAGGTAATGTGGCTATAGTTTTTGGTTGCATTGTGGCACCCAATAAATACAATCTGCCGATTCCTCAGAAACAAACTTAAACAAGCAGACATAATGCAACAAAAACAGGAACAGTTGCTGATGCTGTCTATGATTGTTTGTTTATTAGGAGGGAGTTCTTAGGCCAAAGCCAGACTCCATCCAGATTCTGGGTAATCCAAGATGGAGGTTGGGAAAAATTTATGGCTGCAAGAACTGCTCCTTTATTGAGGCATTTTCAGTGCTGGATCTGATTTCCTCAAATTTTAGGAGCAGTAATTTACTGTATTATAAGCTGTTACATTGCTTTGAAACTTTGGGGAACAAAAAGATCAAAACATCGGCACTTTAAAAAGGAGGAAGAGAGACAAAGACAGTGACCACATGGGAAGTGAATCAAACAAAGAAATAAACCTGCACAGCTGTCTGACCCAGCAGTGAATCTACACAACTGACTGTCCCTGCTGTCTGATTCAAGTATCTCTGGACATTGGAGTTCGTCTAAGAAAAATAAACAAATAGCAAAATTCACAACTGACCTTGGTGAAACCTGTTGGGGCAGCTCACATCAGGAAAGCAGCTAAGATGCTAGTTTTAAAATGTCACCTTTCTGTTTTATTTCATAAATCTGCAATAGTGAGTAGTGTGGGTTATTTTCTCATTGCATGTTTTTATTGAGATTTATCTCTTGATTAAACTTTAAAAATATAAAACTATAGGTACTAAGTTAGCCTGGAACCATGCACTATTTTCTGGGTCTGTAGATTGTCACGGTGCAAAGATGCCCTTTAGTAGAGAGATGCGCTCTTCCTGTCAGTTGTGGGAGGTTAGGGAGAGTTTCTATGTTACTGATGATTATGTTTGTAGGAAGTGTTTGGTTACGAATCCTAATGGATCGCATGGATTGGTTGGAGCAGCAGTTAGAGGCAATGAGGAATTTACAGGAGCTGAGGGTGTAATGGATGACAATTGCAGGAAGGGAGAAAAACGACAGATACAGTCAGGTAGATGGGTTACCTCCAGGAAAGGTAGGAGATGGAGGCAGGTGTCTCCTGTGGCTATTCCATCTCAAATAAGTAGGCTGTTCTGGAAAGTGTAGGGGTGATGGACTGTCAGGGGAATGCAGCACTGACAGTCAGGTTTCTGATACCAAGACTAGCTCTAATGTAACAAGGGATAGATCAGTTTCCAAGTGATGGATGGTGATAGGGGGCTCTCTAGTCAGAGGCACATACATGCATTTCTATGGCTGATAGTGAGACATCAGAATAGTGTGTTGCCTCCCTCATGCCCGAGTCAAGTTTATCTTGGAGAGGGTGCAAAATATCCTCAAAGGGGAGAACGACCAGCAAGAGGCTGTTGTACACATTGGAGTTAACGACAAAGGAAGAGAAAAGGATGTGATTCTGAGGAGAGAATATAGGAAATTAGGCAGGAATCTTAAAAAGAGGTCCTAGAGGATAGTAACATCTGGATTAGAACATAGAATATAGAAAAACTTTCCTGATAGATTCACTACATCCTGTCCCTGCCCCATCTACAACTACCCCCCTCTCAGATGTGTAGCTCTGGTTCCCACCCCCAGTAGTTTAAACCCTCCTGAACCACTCAAGCAAATCTCCCACCCAGGACATTTGTGCCACTCCAATTCAGGTGCAACCCGTCCTTCATGTACAGGTCCCATCTTCCCCAGAAGGCATCCCAATGGTCTAGGCATCTGAAGCCCTCCCTCCTGCACCAACCTCACAGCCACATGTTAAGCTGCATTCGCTGACTGTTCCTTATCTCACTATCCCGTGGCACCGGTAGCAAACCTGAGATCACTATTCTACTCGTCCTGCTCTTCAGCTTCCAACCTAGCTCTCTGTAGCCACTTTTCAGATCTGAATCCCTTTCCCGGCTATATCATTGATGCCAATATGTATCACGATTTCTGGCTGCTCACACTCCCTCTTCAGAATCCTGTAAACCCGATTGGCGACGTCTCAGACCCTAGCACCGGGGAGGCAACATACTTTCCGGGAGTCCTGTTCCTGACCACAAAATCTCCTGTCAATTTGTCTAACTACTGAGTCCCCTACCACTCGCGCTTTTCTTTTCTCCCCCGCCCCACTTCCCTTCTGAGCCACAGTGCCAGAGATCTGACAACTAAGGCTTTTCCTTGGTAGGCCGTCCCCACCAGCAGTATCCAAAACGGTATACTTATTGCTGAGGGGAATGGCCAAAAGGGGATCCCTGCTCTGTCTGTCAGTTCCTTTCCTCCCCCTGACTGTAACCCAACTGTCCTTATCCTGTGTCTGGGGAGTGACCGCCTCCCTGCGCATTCCCTCAATTTCTTCCTCAGCCTCCCGGATGATCCGCAGTTCATCCAGCTCCAGCTCCAGTTACCTAACTTGGCTTTCGAGGAGCTGGCGTTGGGTGCACTTCCAGCAGATGTGGTCGGCAGAGACATGTGTCGTGTCTCTCATCTGCCACATTCTGCAGGAGGAACATGCAACTGCCCTATCAGCCATACCCCGCTAATCTGAAAGCCCACACAGGACTAAACAAAGAAAGAGAAGGAAAGAAAAGAAAAATGAAAAAACCTGAATGCTTACTGAGTTTACAGACTCTTAGTAAGGTTAAAGGAGGTGGATGGGAGAGAGGCCCTATGGTGTAGGGTCTCGGATTTAGGTCTCACCCAAATAAAAACTTCTCGGCAGCTCTCGCTTCTCTCCACCCTTTCTCCTCGCTGCTCTGTTCAAAATGGAGGCCAGAGTCCCGAGGAAGTCCCTTTTTAAGTAGGGAAAATGTCCCTACCCGACAGCCTTGCTTCTCTCTGCCTTCTCTCCTTACCGCTCTGTTCAAAATTACTCACAGTGACATGAGCTAATGTGGGTAGGAATAGGAGGACAGAGCAGATGAGGAGCTCGAGCAGGGCAGAGGAGAAAGATTTAAAAGGGACCTAAGGGGCAACTCTTTCATGCAGAAGGTGGTATGTGTATAGAATGAGCTGCCAAAGGAGATGGTGGAAGCTGGTACAATTACAGCATTTAAAACATCAGCATGGACATGTTGGAACGAAGGGTCTGTTCCCATGCTGCACAACTCTATGACTTTATTCAAGGAAGTTTCAAGACTAGATGAGAGTAATTGTAATAGTTCGTGAAAATTTTAGAGATTTAATGATCGACTATCTCATTAACATTTGGGGAGCTACTGACAAACCTGAATACATTTTCTATTTGATCTTTGCTGAGTGCTTGCTCAATGTAATTCACCAGGTTTATCCCATGTTAATTCAGGGTGTTAGAAAGACGTTACAGACATAGAGTCAAAGAGCTGTGCAGCATGGAAACACACCCTTTGGTCCAACTCGTCCCTGTCGACCAGATTACCTAAATAAATCTAGTCTCATTTGCCAACATTTGTCCCATAACCCTCTAAACCTTCCTACTCAATCATCCATCCAGATTCCTTTTAAATGTTGTAATTTTACCAGCCTCCATCAATTCCTCTGGAAGCTCATTCCATACACACATCACCCTCTGATGGGTGAGTGCCGAACCAGAGGACACAGCTTAAAAATACGGGGTAGACCATTTAGGACAGAGATGAGGAGAAACTTCTTCACCCAGAGAGTGGTGGCTGTGTGGAATGCTCTGCTCCAGAGGGCAGTGGAGGCCCAGTCTCTGGATTCATTTAAGAAAGAGTTGGATAGAGCTCTCAAGGATTGTGGAATCAAGGGTTATGGAGATAAGGCAGGAACAGGATACTGATTAAGGATGATCAGCCATGATCATATTGAATGGTGGTGCAGGTTCAAAGGGCAGAATGGCCTACTCCTGCACCTATTGTCTATTGTCTCTGCATGAAAACATTGCTCCTTGCACGGTGACTCAGTGGTTAGCACTGCTGCCTCATGGCACCAGGGACCCAGTTTGATTCCCACCATGGGCAACTGTCTGTTTGCACATTCTCTCCGTGTCTGCATGGGTTTCATCTCGGTGTTCCTCCCACAATCCAAAGATGTGCAGGTGAGGTGAATTGACCATGCTAAATTGTCCATAGTGTTCAGGGATGTGTAGGTTATGTATATTAGTCAGCAGTAAATGTAGAATAATGGGGAATGGGTTTGGGTGGGATACTCGGAGGATTGGTGTGGATTTGGGCTGAAGGGCCTGTTTCCACACTGTAGGAAATCTAAAATAAATTCTAAAACTTTCCCCTTTCACCTTAAACCTATGTGAATTTGACATTGCATTACTGTTCTAACTTGGAAGGTTTATTGTTGACGTTCAAAATCTTGGCATCCTAAGGCTTTATTCTCTCAATAAAAGCTCTGGATCTCACATTTTTTTTTTTACTTTACATATGAAGGTTAGCTGTCCCTAACCAGATTATAACTTAACTTGGTGATATTTATCCAGGAAGATAACATAAAGGTGGAAGCCTGGTCTAGGAATCTAAAGATTCATCCCAGTTGTGTATCATTATCAGTTATTTTTGTGCTCTGCAAGATTTTAATATAAAAACTACAGTTCTTGTCAATTGATGAATTGCCTTCCGTGAGTAAACGTCAGTGAGGAGTGACTGCTTATCCTGCTTGGCGGCATAATTGTTGCTGGATATCAAGAGAATACTTTGGCTTGGGAAAGGAGAAATCGGAACAGCTTTCTTTTTGGCCAGCAGCGAGTGCCATTGTGTGGCCACTGACTGCAATATCCAAGCTATGTTCTCCAAACAGAAGAACAAATAATGTAATTGCATCAACCGTCCAGTTCAAAATACAGCTTAGTCAGAGCCAAGATTCAGAGTGAATCCTGAAAATAGCAACTAGTGCACTGACTGGCTTAAATGCAAAGTTTAAAACTAATAGTGTAGTTATTTTGAATTAACATGCCTGAATTGGTTATGACATATCTCTCGGGCTTCAACCAAGAGGAAACTAATACTGTCAACTGTGCGCACTGGAGACAGCTCAGTGTAGCCAGCACAACCGAAACAGAAATGGAAAAAGCTGGACAAACTCAGCAGGTCTGGCAGTGTCTGTGCAGAGAGAAAACAGAGTTAACGTTTCAAGTGAGGTGACCCTTCATTAGAACTACAACATCAAAATTGAAACTTGTTGAGATGAACACTGTGGGTTCATTTAAGTTTGCACATGCTCAGGGCCAGTTTTCCATTCTTCATCTCTCATTTACCCGAATGAGATTATCTGACATTAAAGAATCACCTTCATATACAGTAGGAAAGAAGAATTTGCATTGATTTAGCACCTCTCACAATCTCAATGCACTCACTGAGAGATGTCTGTCGAACATTGTTGAGTCATTTAGTTCAACATCTTCACCTTTGTCTCTAACCACGAGGTTGGGCGAAAGTGGGTACTGCCGATGCTGGAGATTAGAGTCAAGATTATAGTGGTGCTGGAAAAGTACAGCAGGTCAGGCAGCATCCTAGGAGTAGGAAAATTGACATTTCAGGCAGGAGGCCTTCATCAGCACCCCTCTAATCTTGACTGTAACCACGAGGCTGCTAATCTCTCCAACTATTGTCCCATGTTAAGAAAGTGGAGGAGCTAAATCTACCTTTGAGTCTGTCTTCATCAGACGCATTAGTTGCCAACAGAGCCTGACTGAACGGTGTATATGCTTAGAGTAAAGTTTGATCCCAGGATCGGTTTTCCTCACCAATTGCAATCCATCAATTGCATTCATTCTGTGAGATATCGTCCAACTCTGTCGATTGTCATTTCTTCACCACCGCTGCCAAAATGCTCATCCTTGCTCTCTTTGATTCAGAGGCCTCTCTCTTCAAAGCTATTTTCACAAATACTGCAATATGTGGGTCTGCCCTGATCCCCATCAACCTTCATCTCAAAAGACTCCATCTGACCAGGATGCATTACTGATTGAATTTGAAGGCCAAGTCAAAATCATTCTCCCAATGTTAGTATCATTTAGTATCAACTCCAATCCGCCAATATGGATTCTTCCCCTGATTTTCCCTCCCGTTAATAAGATGCTGTTCCTTCATTCACTGTACTCCGGCCCTCTGCAACTCCCTCAACAACTCGGCCTTGTCACCTCCCACACTTTATCGG
Organism: Chiloscyllium plagiosum; assembly: GCF_037043375.1. Taxonomy (NCBI): domain Eukaryota; kingdom Metazoa; phylum Chordata; class Chondrichthyes; order Orectolobiformes; family Hemiscylliidae; genus Chiloscyllium; species Chiloscyllium plagiosum. The sequence goes on along the minus strand of NW_028270151.1, from coordinate 18,664,417 downwards.
AAAGCTTCAGCTTTGATGATAGTACTTCCCCATTCTATTCATCTTGTTACTTTGCATTCAGTTCTTTGCTCACTTTCTTGTGGAACACTCTGAAATGATTCTGTAGGCGATTGATATACGTTGTTGTTCAACCACTTTCCATCTAGTATTTAAAAATAGTGCAGTAAACATGAAATATCTACAAGTTGAGAGCGTGGTGCTGCAAAAGCACAGTAGGTCAGGCAGCATCCGAGGAGCAGGAGAGTCGACGTTTCGGGTATAAGCCCTTCATCAGGAAAACCCTGAAGGGCTTATACTAGACACATCAATTCTCCTGCTCCTGGGATGCTGCCTGACTTGCTGTGCTTTTCCAGCACCACACTTACGACTCTAATCTCCAGCATCTGCAGTCCTCACTTTCGCCTAGCTGAAGTATCTACAAGCTGAAACCCCAAGTGGCAGCAAGTGTTTCCTAATTGTTTCATGTAATCCACATTTATCTAAAAGCATAAGCATTATCTGCATGATATATCTTTATTTAAAGAACAGCCTTTGCTCCTAGTGCACAAACGGAGTATTGCTAAACCAAAGTTGGTCTCTGGAATCAAACCAAAAGCATCATTAGCAGTCTGACTTGAATAGCAATTGGCTCGTTCAATCAACCCCAGACTCAACAGGTGAGAAAAAACTGGACAAATGGATCTGCTTTGAATGTATATTGATGCTGGCATGCATAATGCTGCCACAGAGTATCCACAGCGTGAGACACTGCCATAGAGTTAAGGCTGCATTTATGGATTCTATTTACTCCAGGTTCCCTGGGCAGTAGTTGCCTACACTCAGGGAAAGGGAATGAAATCATAGGCCCAATTTTTTTTTTCTATTCCCTCATTGCCCCACCTTCAGGTTGAAGCCTCACCTTCACATTCCTTCCAGTATTGGGAACTGTAGGCATGTTTCATTTGAACGTTATAAGTTTTGCAAAGTTATTTTGCCTTTGTGTTCCGGCTGTCTATCTATAAAGACCATCAGCAGATTTTATAGATTCATAGAGTCATACAGCACGCAAACAGACCCTTCAGTCCAACCAGACTGACCATAATCCCAAAGGGAAGTAGTCTCACTTGCCTGCATTTGGCCAACACCCCTCCAAACCGTCTCTCTTCATGTGCTTATCCAAATGTGTTTCAAATGCTGTAACTGTATCCACATCCACCACTTCCTCTGAATGCTCAAACCACACATGAACTTCTCTGTGTACAAAAGTTGCCCCCTCGCCTTTTTTAAATCTTTCTCATCTTAAAAATATGTTCCCTAGTCTTGAAATCCCCAACCCCAGGAAAAAGGCATCTGGCATTTACCTTATCTATGCCCCTCGTGATTTTGTAAACCTCTATAAGGTCACCCTCAACCTCTTACGCTCCAATGAAAAAAGTCCCAGCTTATCTAGCCTTTCCTTATAACTCAAACCCATTTTGTTTCATTCTGATACACTTTATAAATACAGTTTTATCTGACAATTGCACACAACATATAGAGCATTTAATTCTCTTCCTTTGACATAAAAACAGAAAGTGTGGGAGAAACTAAGCAGATCCAGCAGCATTGGTGAGGAGAGAAACAGTCTTACCATTTCCAGATAAAAACTGAAAAAGAACTGCGGATGCTATAAGTCAGAAACAAAAACAGAAACTGCTGGAAAATCTCAACAGGTCTGGCAGCACCTGTGAAGGGAAATCAGAGTTAATGTTTCAGGAGTAGGTTTACATGCAGATGAGAGGGTTAGGGAAGGGTGTAAATCAGAATTGGAATCCCTACAGTGTGGAAACAGACTCTTTGGCCCACACCGATCCTCCAAAGAGTAGCCCATCCAGACCCGTTCCGCTATTACTCTACATTTCCCCCTAACTAATGCACTTAACCTACACATCCCTGAACACTGTGGGCAATTTAGCTTGGCCAATTCACCTAACCTGCACATCTTTACATTGTGAGAGGAAGCCCGTACAGACACGGGGAGAATGTGTAAACTCCACACAGACAGGTGTCCGAGGCTGGAATCAAATCCGGGCGCCTGGTGCTGTGAGGTGGCAGTGCTAACCACTGAACCACCGCGCCACCCCAAATGAAAGTTGGAGATACAGCCTAAAGAGAGAGAAGAGCATTTGGACAGACAAAGGAGTAGATAACGATCTGGCTAGGAGGGTGAATAGCTGTTAATTGAACTGTAGGTGGCTAACAATAGGTTTGTCAGTTTATGCAGAAGACAATGTTTTCCCAGCTACCATCAGTTCTGAGGAAGGGTCACCTGATTGAAAACATTAACCCTGATTTCTCTTCACAGATGCTGCCAGACCTGCTGAGCTTTTCCAGCAACTTCTGTTTTTGTTAACATTTCCAGTCCAATCTGACTCTTTGTTGGAACTGGTTTTTTTGAATATCATTGAATTTTACATTCAGTTTAAGGGAGAGAAATGTGGGTCCAAGATTACCATTTTGAATTTAAGAGGGGCAATGAAGATATAGCTAGCAAACATGTACTGGCAATTTAGGTTAAGCGATAGATGAATGGGGATGCAGTGCAAACACTGAAGGGGCTATTCCAAAAACCACAGAATAAATGCATTCCATTAAATAAGATCAATTCTAAGGCATGGACCCACCAAAATTGAGAGGAGATCTTATTTTAAAAAAATATTCTAAGTGGGTTTTACAGGATAGATGTGGAGATGTTGTTTAACCTGTGGGACAGTCTTGGACCAGAACACGTAATCTCAGAGCATGAAATCACCCAATTAAGACAGAGATGAAGCTAGTCAACCTGTGGAATTCCTTAGTGCAGAGGCCTTTGGAATTTGGGTTATTAAGATTTTTCAGGGTTGAGACAAAACAGATTTTAAGCATTAAGGGAATCAAGGATTAATGGCGAAAGGCAAGAGAATGGCACTGAGGATAACCAGGTCAGCCATCATCTCATTGATTCACAGAGAAAACTCAATGGGCTGAATGGTCTACTTTTACTCTTGCATTTTATGGTCCTTATAATATTACTATGAGAAAGATTTCCTTTTAAAGACACATGGCCTTATAACTTTGGTAGGAATATAATAATCCATTTCAAATTGCAATATAACTGCGCAAACACATTCAAAATGTCATAAACTGCTTCCCAGACACAAGATTAATTATGTTCCTTTTAAACATAAATTCAACAAAAAACATTCAAGCACAATGCTTTTAGATTTCAAAGACCGGGAACAAAGTGAATGATGACATAATGCAGAGGAAAAATACTACCTTGGCTCACATTTCAGTGTTGTGTATTGACTGAGTGGTAACTTCAGAGTTACCATCATTAACATGGGGTGTTAAAACAAGGCTCTGACCCCTTTCTCAGCTAGACAGCAAAAGAGCAAGCGTAGGTTCTGGAAAAGGTCTTTTTCAATTAACTGCCTTCCTTATTGTGAAATGACCTCTGCCACTCGAAACTTCATTATCACTTACAGGGAAGAACGTATGAACATAACACCTCTTCATTTCCTTAGGATTTCACACCCGATACAAAAGTTCTGAACAGGACTCACTGCTCAGAGTCTTACTTATCTCCTTCTTGCTAACCTGCACCAAAATCTTGCCTGCTTCCAATACACTGCAGAGAGCATAGCACTAAAGTAGGCACTTAATGGTGAGCAAAAGACTCAAAATATGGAATGCATTGCAAGTGATGGTGGTGGAAGCAGAGTCATTAGGGACATTTAAGCGACAGCCGGACATGCGCATGGATAGCAGTGAGTTGAGGGGTACGTAGGTTAAGTTATTATATTATACATTAGGATTAAACCTCGGCACAACATCGTGGGCCAAAGGACCATAGAATGTTCTATGTTCTATGTACTATGGAATACTATGTGGAAGCTATGTGAATGAAAATTTTCAAAATTGAGGCAGATTGATTTAAAAGGATACCTTGATGACCAAACTTTGGGCAAAGTTCCCCAGTTTGTTACAATGCCCCAGATGGGTACGTCGAAGATGTTTAGCTCATGGATGAGAAGGGACGAACTGGTTTCAATTCTTTATTCACATGGCCCCTCGGTTGGGTGGATTGAAATTTATTTAAAAGGGCCCTTTCTCCCAGGCCCAGATGAAGTTATACTTTTAAAATGAGCGTATTTAAACAGTTTTTTTTGTTGAGTTAACTAACAGTGAGTTTACGAATTCCTGAATATGCAAAGTATTAGCAACACAACACAGATACACAAAGATTAGAAGTAAGATGGAAATCCAAAAGCTTAAAAGTTAAGACAAAAACAAATGTATAAATCAGTCTCTGTCTTGTTCAAGAAGATTAAACAAGTGAATCATAGCTGGCTTGCAATACTCAGAGTGGGAGACTTTCTCCCTTTTATGAGAAAGGGTCACTGAACCCAAAACATTAACTCTGCTTTCTCTCCACAGTTGCTGCTAGACCTGCAGAATTTTCCCAGCTACTTCCATTTTTATTTCTGATTTCCAGCATCCACAGTTCTCTTTTTGATTTTTTTCTTCCTTTTATTGTCTTGTTACTGAAGTTAACAAGGGGATAGTTCCTTGGCTGTGACCTTTACATCATGCTGACACTCAAACCTAGGCTGGTACACACAAAAGTGTTCAGTCCACTAGTTCTCTTCAGTAGAGTTGAAACTGACTTTATAATCCTTGCCCTTAGAGTCATAGAATTATGGAGTCCTAAAGCATAGAGACAGGCCCTTTGGCCCAAACTGGTCCATGCTCACCAAAATGTCCATCCCCAATCCCCTGCACTTGGCCCATATCCTTCTAATCCTTTCCTGTTCATATATTTGTCCAAATGCCTTTTAAATGTTGTATAATCTTGATGTGTGAAACATCCATATCTTTATGTGATGGTTTTCTACTTAGAGGAGAGAAATAGTCAGCTCCCTCATTATTTTTTCTTCTTAAATCATTCCCTGTTTCCCTGAAAATTAATATGAGCAACTTTCTGTTGGCTTCACACAGGATTTTGCCAGACAGAACAAACACATTTTGGAAGTTAATGTAAGAAATATTCATACATCTTTGGGATTCTGACCCATAATCACAACAAAATGCAGGTAAGGTGAGATTGCCTCAGTGAGAGTACACTGGGAGTACAGTTTTCATCACCTTACCTAAGAAAGGACATACTTACCACAGAGGGACAGCGGTAGAGGTTCATTAGGCTTATACCAGGCATGACAGAACAGTTTACGAGGAGAGATTGGTTCAACTGGGACTATGTTCAGTTCATAAATCGTAAAATTTTAAAAGAGCTGGGCAGACTAGATGCAGGGAAGATGGTGCCCTGGTCATGGAATCTCGGACCAGAGGACACAGTTTCAGAATATGGGGTTAAGACCAAGATGAAGAAAGATTTTTTCACTCAAAAGGAGGTCAAACTGTGAAGCTGCGTGGAAGTCAGGGGAAGCTGTGTGTATTCAAAAAAAGAGATTGATACATTGTTAGATATTAAAGGCATCAAAGGGTTTGGGGAGGAAGCAGGAATACGCCTTTGAGATAAAGGATCAGCCATGATCAGCCATGATCATCTGGAATGATGGAGCAGGCTCACAGGGCTGAATGGTCTATTCCTGCTCATGGTTTCAATTTTTCTATATAAGATAAAATGGGGCAGGAAGAGGTTTTATCAATTAGAAGTCACAGTGTCTTAGAGGCGTACATCACGGAAGCAGATCCGTCGGTCCAACTCGACTGTGTCTCATTTGCCAGAATTTGGCCCATAGTCCTCTAAGCCCTTCCTATTCATATACCCATTCAGATGCCTTTTAAATATTGTAATTGTACCAGCCTCCACCACTTCCTCTGGCAGATCATTCCATGCACACATCATTCTCTGCGTGAAAACATTCCTGAGTGTAAAGTATTTTTGCACTTCTCGCTTAAGTCCATGTCATGGGTTGCAGAAGAAAGACAATTAAACAGAGTTGAAGTACAAATCAGTCACGAACTGATTCAGTAAGAGACAAGCATCGAGAGATTGAATGGATTTCTCCTACTTCCTGGCACCCCAAGAGTTGGTGATGGCACAACCCCATTGGGGGTTTAGATGAATGAGAGTGCGATTCCTGAAATAAAGCTAACTTGACAAACAAGCCATGACTTAAATACCGATGTGCTACTGAAATACTAATCTACCCATGACACCCGACAATGTAAAGAGCTAAACAAATGAATGTGTGTAGACTGTCCCCATTCCTTTGAGATCCAAGACTGATGAAACAATTTCAGGTGTTGTTTTCATTCATTCAACTTGTCTGTTTTCTCATAAGTACACGGCACGATGGCACAGTGGTCAGCACTGCTGCCTCACAGCGCCAGAGACCTGGGTTCAATTCCCGCCTCAGGCGACTGACTGTGTGGAGTTTGCACATTCTGCGTGCGTTTCCTCCGGATGCCTCGGTTTCCTCCCACAGTCCAAAAATGTGCAGGTTTGGTGAATTGCCCGTAGTGTTAGGTGCAGGAGTAAATGTATGGGAATGGGTCTGGGTGGGTGCGCTTCGGCGGGTCGGTGTGGAGTTGTTGGGCCGAAGGGTCTGTTTCCACACTGTAAGTAATCTAATCTACAGAAATACTCTTTGAGGTACAATGGTCTCTGATGACAATGCTTTGATCTACAACATTGAGGCTGGGTTCTGGGTAAAGAATTTAATAAGTTGGATTATCAACATCGCATTTACTTATCAAAAAATGGAAATGTCTCTTTGCTATTACCTTCCTTGAAATATTCAACTCCAAGCAAGTTGCAGTAAATGGAGCAACCAAAAGACTTCCAGCAGCAAATTTGCGGTGTGAGACATCGGGTGTGACTGTCACCCTGTTAATTGCTGGAAAAATAGGCAATAGACCAGGTCTTGTGCATCATGTTGGTAGCATTTATGGAAGACAGAAATCATCAGCAAACAGCTTGATAAGGCAGTTGGGAAAAGCCAGTTGATGCATGTATTGTTGCGCTTATCCAACTACAGATTAGCTTTGACTTGTGGAAATAACAACAGCAAGAATCACAAAACAATGCTTTGAGTCAAAGACTTGCAGGATAATGCAGAAAATTGTTCACAATAATGACGGAATAAAGCTTTTAGATTCTTGATGAAGTGTCTGAAAATCTAAAACTAATAGCATGCAAACACACCAAATAATTACAGTTGACTTTCATGTCAGATTACAAAGGCATTTTGACATTTGTAATGACTTTTTCTAATAACGCTTATCACCTGTTTCATTCACAGTGACAAATGAACCTACTTCACGGTTTACTTTATTTTATGATTTTAGCTTTATTAAAGTTATTCCTTCTACTTTGATCACAGATGCTTATCTGTTTGAAATGTTTACCTCTCTTCTCAACCTTGTCAGAAGGTTTAATGGCAGCCACACAATGGGACAATGCAATGGAATACTCAATGTTAGACTGTTGAAAATAACTGCTACATCAGAGGTTGAACCCCTCTGTTAATTAAACCAAGCACCCAGAAAAGCTCACCTCACCTCGTAATCTGTTCAAATATGAGTGACAGAGAACTCCCAAATTCTACTATTTAAAAGAAAAATAACAATTTATTTCCTTAACTCGATTGAACACTAAACAACAATATTCACAAATCCAAGCCCCTCTTTTCTTAACTACTTACTATCTGACTCCAACTCTATAAAAAATATGCTGTTTCAACAACCCATTTATTAAACATTATATTAAGACCACACAGTCTTTGTCTTCTCTGCTGTCTTCAATTTTCCAGCTGCTAAGTCACCTCCCAGGGTCATCTTTTTTTTGTTACGAGTAGGTTTTACATGAAAAGGTACCTTTGATAGAGAGTGTTTTCTAATTTCTTTGAGAACAAGGTATTCGATAGGTAGTTAGCTCTCCGGCTCTACCACTGTTATTCAATGGCAGTTGCAGTCCCTCTAATTTTCAAAATACCGGGTTTATGTACCAAAGAGCAGGAGAATCGCCGTTTCGGGCATTAGCCCTTCTTCAGGTTCCTGAAGAAGGGCTTATGCCCGAAACGTCGATTCTCCTGCTCCTTGGATGCTGCCTGACCTGCTGCGCTTTTCCAGCAACACATTCTTCAGCTCTGATCTCCAGCATCTGCAGTCCTCACTTTCTCCGGGTTTATGTACCCCCAATCGACACGTTAAATTCTTATAATTTGATTGGTTTCCAGGTGTCAAAACAATAAAATTCAAATCCCATTGGCTTCTGGTATCCTGGGCATAATTTAAACTAATTAGTTAAATTCAAATTGTTGCCAAAGTAACAACCAAAACTCAGGAATCCATTTAATGGTCAGTTGTTACATGTTACTTTAGCTGGCAGCTGTGGCTGTACTTTAAATTCAGAAAAGCACTTTCTATCTTAAAGTGACCGTACATGCTTTTGACTCTGTAACATATGCATGTGCTTTACTTTTGTTCATGGGATATGGACAGTCCTGTTTGGGTATAGCTCCAACAAAGCTACAACATCATTCAAGACAAAGCAGCCTCTTTAGCAGCAGCCCTATCCTCCACCTTACACATTCACTCTCTTCACTCTTGTTCTTTCTAAATGTTTCTTGAAATGTTGCAGTCTGAGAGAAGGGTGGGGAGGCATCATTGGATATAATCACAGTGCTGATGGAAACAGAGTTACAGGATATTAATTCAGCGACATTGAAGGAGCAGCGATGTGGTTCTAAGTCAAAACGATGTGTAGAGAGAATGGTGGTGTTTCCATCCATCTACTGCCCTTATCATTCTCAGTAGTAGACATCATAGGTTTGCTAAATGCAGTGGAAGTAGCCTTTGGTAACTAACTGATGAAGTCCCTATGAAGGGCTTATGCCCAAAACATTGATTCTCCTACTCCTTGGATGCTACCTGGCCTGCTGTACTTTTCCAGCACCACACTCATGACTTTGGTAACTTACAGCAGAGTTTACTTTATTGCTGCCACAGTGATGGTGGTGGAGGAAGTGAATGTTTGAGATGGTGTATGGTGTGGCTATCAAGCAGGCTACTTTGCCCTGGATGATGTTGAGCTTCTTGAGTGATGCTAGAGTTGCATCCATCCAGACAAGTGAAGAGTTCTGAGTTGTACCTTGGAGAAGATTAACGAGCAATTGTAGCCAGTTACTTGCTGCAGAATTCCAATCTCTGACCTGCTCTTGGAACCACAGGATTAATGTGGCTCGTCAATACGTTATGGTCAATGATAATCATGATAATGATAATGCAATTGAATGTCAAGAAAAAATCATTCAATTTCCCTTGTTGGAAATGACAATTGCCTGGCACTTATGTCACTGTATATGTCAGCATGTGTGTGCTCTTCTTTGTGACATGCTTTGGGAGAAGCTGAGGTCATATATGGTCCTATAGTTACCACCTTTTGCTTACTATTCACCAGATACTTAATTGGACCAGCTTTAAAAATACTGTGGATACAAGAGCAGAATAGAGGAGGAAATCCTCTAGTGAGTTACTCATGTCCTAACTCCCCAAAGCCTGTCCATTATCTACAAGGCAAAAATGTAATGACATACATAGCGCTTAGCCTGTTTGTGTGTAGCTCCAATGAATCTACACATCATTCAAGATAAAGCAGCCTCTTTAGCAGCAGCCCTATCCTCCATCTTACACACTCACTCCCTGCATTATTGGTGCTCATTAGCAAAAGTATGCACCATCTACAAGCACCTTGCCAAGGCTTCTATGACAACCCCTTTCAGACGTGGGTAGCATATGTATGGGATCACTGCCATCAATTCTTTTCCCACCAAAGCTATGCACCATCCTGACATGGAACCATGTCATTGTTCCTTCACTATCACTGGGTGAAAGGCCAGGAACTCTCTTGCTAACAGCACTCTGGGTGTCCCTATGCTGCAGGTCAAGGAGGCAGGTCACCCCCACCTTTTCCAGGATAATTAGGGTTAAGCATTACATGTTGGCCAAACAAACAACAGTCACATCTGATATGCAGATGTATTTTAATGCAAATAGATCTCTTTTTAGTTTTCAATCAACTGCAAAATTCACAGCCCCTCCTGCCAGTTTGTCCCTCACCCCCAGCTCTATCCTCCTCCTCTCCTCTGCTGGTTTTCACTGAAATACAATATTTGCAGGTGTGGTTGATGCTTGGGACTTCCTTCATGTGAAAGCATGCTAGCTCTCCTACCATGTCTGAAGGCTACCATCTTTCATTTGAGCTGCCGGACACATGCACACTGAAATAGGTTCCAAAAACATGCCACTGATTAATTATTGAAATTTTGCCCATTCGAAGTTCAGAAGTTAATTTTTGAAGCCCAAGTATACTGAAGTTTATGGCTGTATTCCAACATTTCAAATGAGTTGGTGTTATTCCTGAAGGCAGAGTGTCGCTTGTGTAAAATATACTGAATGTGCTTGGAATTTCATGTAATTCCACCCGCCCCCCCCGGCAAGGAGAAGATGTTGTGAAACTTGAAAGAGTTCTGAAAAGATTTACAAGAATGTTGCCGAGGTTGGAGGGTTTGAGGTAGAGGGAGAAGCTGAATATGCTGGGGCTGTTTTCCTTGGAGTGTCACAGGCTGAAGGGTGACCTTATAGAGGTTTATAAAGTCATGAGGGGCCTGGATAAGGTGAATAGTCAAGGGCTTTTCCCCAGGGTAGGGGAATCCAAAATTACAGGGCATAGGTTTAAGGTGAGAGGCAAAACATTTAAAAGGGACTTAAAGGAGCAACATTTTCATGCAGAGGGTGGTTGCGTGTATGGAATGAATGGCCTGAAAAAGTGGAGGCTAGTACAATTGCAACATTTAAAAGCCATCTGGATAGGTACACAAATGGGAAGGGTTTAGAGGGATATGGGACAAGTGCTAGAAAGTGGGACTGGATGAACAGAGGATATCTGGTCAGCAGGTATGAGTCGGACCGAAGGGTCTGTTTCCATGCTGGACAACTTTATGACTCTATGAGAGAAAGCTGCCCCGATCACCACCGATTCATTACCATTAAATGGTGCATTGAATAAGCCTTCAATAGCATTTCTCTTCCATCGGCCATAAATCCCATTCTGAAATCCCATTGTTTCAGGTATATGAAAAATGGTGGATTTGATTACGATATTACAGCATAAAGTGGATCACTCAGCCCATCATGCCTGTGTCATCTCTGTGAAAGAAGTCAGTAAATTAGTCCTCTTCCCTTCCCTTTACCACTTGGTGCAATACATTTCTAAGTCTTTATCCAATTCCCTTTTGATAATTATCACTGAATCTGCTTCCACCCCACTTTCAAGCAGTAACGTTTAAAGCATTAAAAACAGTCTCCTCATCTCAGCTTTGGATATTTTGCCAGTAGTTAGAATTTAAAAAGCCTCTGTCTCTACAAGTGTCCAGTCAATGTACATTGTTGATGCTTCACAGACACCTTGATTTGGTCGTAAGTGAAGCAGCTCCAGACAATTCAAGATTGAGAACTTGTAGTTGATAACTGGTTGGAGGCTGTGGCTTAGTGGCAATGCTGTTCAACTAGCTATCCAGATACCGACCCTAATGCTCATGGGATGACTTCAAATCCCAACATTGAAAATAAATCAGGAGTGCAATGATGATTAATTGCTGCAAGGTTTGTAGCTCAGGTTGAGGTTTAGGGTGTAGATTTGCTCGCTGAGCTGTAGGTTTGATGTCCAGACGTTTCATTACCTGGCTAGGTAACATCATCAGTGGCGACCTCCAAGTGAAGCGAAGCTGTTGCCTCCTGCTTTCTATTTATATGATGTTTTTTTCCCACCGTGTGTAGGGCTACGAGGGAGAGAGGGTTGTGTCTTTTTGTGGCTAGCTGGTGTTTGTGTATCCTGGTGGCTAACTTTCTTCCTGTTTGTCCTCCCTCGTAGTCCTACACACGGAGGCAAAAAAAACACCATTTCGACTGGGACAGCACATCTATCCTGGGACAGGCTAAGCAAAGACATGCTAGAGAATTCTTAGAGGCCTGGCACTCCAACCACAACGCCATAAACAAACATAGATCTAGATACCATCTATCAACCTCTCAGAAAACGAACAGGAAATGACATCACCACAAACCCCAGGAACCCCATCCAGTAGAAAGATATAAATAGAAAGCAGGAGACAACAGCTTCGCTTCACTTGGAGATCACCACTGATGATGTTACCTAGTCAGGTAATGAAACGTCTGGATATCAAACCTACAGCTCAGTGAGCAAACCTACACCTTATGATTAATTGTTGCAAATACTCATCTGGTTCACTAATCTCTCTTAGTGAAGGAAACCTGCCATAATTATCTGGTGTAGCCACTGGGAGTTCAAGGCAATAAAGCCTGGCTTAGCCAGAAATACCCACATCCTGTGAATTGAATTAAAGAGATGAATCCTGTGGCATGGTGCCTGGTGATGCAGAGAATTTGGAAACCAAATAGAATTACTGAAGACCCATTTATAGATCCACTTCCGCATTGTTGGTTGGAAAAGGCTGATCCTGAATTCATTCTAAATTTCCAGAGTCTGAGGAAGGTACATTACGGTGACTCAATGGTTAGCACTGCTGCCTCACAGCGCCAGGGACCTGGGCGCGATTCCAGCCTACGGTGACTGTTGTGTGGAGTTTGCACATTCTCCCTGTGTCTGCATTGGTTTCCTCCCACAATCCAAAGATGTGCCCATAGTGTTCAAGGATGTGATAGTTAGGTGCATTAGTCAGGGGTAAATACAGGGGAATGGATCTGGGTGGGTTACTCTTCGGAGGGTTGGTATGAACTTGTTGGACAGAAGGGCCTGTTTCCACACTGTAGGGATTCTACTTTATAAGGATGTCTCCATTTTGAGGTACACTCATCATCTCCTGCCTCCTTCAGCTCTCCCATTGGGGTTGTTAGCTTTCCAGAGCTTTGAGCTCTCTGACTGGGCCTTGCACTGTCCAATTGCATCCTTCTAGTTAGATGAAACACTTAGAAGTGTACGTTCAGTTGGCTACCTTTCATAAAATCCAAACAACGTGAACCAACTTCAGTGCCGTGAGGACTTGCATTCTCTTCTGACAGCAGGACTATTTGGTTTACTACAATATTCAGTTCTCTATGTCCCCAGATTAAAATGGCAGTAAAACACTGCTCAGTGCAGAGGCAACCTGGACAGAAGTAAGAAAGATTTATATTTATACATTTAATGTAATGTCAGGGACATCCCAAAGTGCTTTTAAAGTGTAGTTAGAATGCTAATATCAGAAGCATGGTAGTCAGTCTTGTGTACTGCAGGACCCTACTCAGAAAGCAATGAGATAATGTCTACATAATCTGTCTTTAATAATGTTAGTTCAGGGATAACTTAACATTTACCTCCTTGAGGTAGCTCTGTCAGACATGTTAACATCTGCCTTCGAGAGTACCTGAGGCCTTGGTTGAGTGTGTCTATTTGAAGGTGGTGGAACAGTGCAGCACGGCCTCAGTACACTTGGAGGATCAGCCTCAATGTTGAACTCAGGTTTCTGCAATACTGCATAAACCCAGAGCCATTAATCTCGAACTGGAGTGTGTTCTCACCTGAGATAAATATTGGCCAGCCCTGCTAAACCTGAGTGTGTTTCTAACAGTCCTTTAATAGTCTGACCACAGAACATGAAGACCTTCACTGCAAGAAGATTCGAGTCCAAAGCAGGTAGTGATGCTTTGCTGCCATTATTCAGGGCCTTGGTGGAGTACTGTGTTCAATTCTGGCCTTCCTACACAAGTAAGAGTACACTTGCTATGGAGGGAGTGCAGGCTGATACTGGGGATGACAGGACTGTTGTATGAGGAGAGACTGGTTCGACTGAACTAATATTCATTCATGTTTAGAAGGATGAGAGGGAATCGGATTGAAATGGAAGAAATTCTAACAGGGCTGGACAGACTGACTACATGGAGGATGTTTTTCCTGCTTGGGGAGCCCAGAACCAATGTTTTTAATCTCAGGATAAGGAGTGGGGTCCTTAGGACTGACTTGAGGAAATAATTATTCTCTCTGGGGGTAGTCAACTTGTGGAATTTGCTACCACAGAAAGTCACTATATTCAAGAAAAGAAAATGGATAGTTTTAGACATTAAAGACATCAAGGGGTATGGTGAGAAAGTGGGAATATGGCATTGAATTAGAGGATCGTGGAGCAGGATCGAAAAGCCAGATAGCCTACTCCCTCTCCTAGTTTCTATGTTTACATGTAGAAAATAAAAGAGCCAAATATTTGCTTAGTAATCATTCCTCTATCTGTCAGTCAAGATTTAGCTCATCGCCATCTGTCAAAACATGTTAGGGTTTTTACGTGAACAAACCAGCATCTGATTATGTGCTACAAAAGAATTATTGAAATGAACCTGTTCAGGTATATTATGACAAAACTCCAGAACACATGGGAACTCAAACCCAAATCACTCAGATGACATGACCACTGAACCACAAGAGCCCTGTGCACCAAACAAACTACCCATGAAACTTCACAAAAACACAATAATCACAATTGGCCACAAGGATAAATTGTTAAGCAAGTTTTAGCAATTTCTAAAAATCTGGGAACAGGGGGATACAGATGCTTAGGAATTGGGCGATAGGTTGAGAGTGTGGATTTGGATTGACTCAGGCTTGGAGGGCCGAAGGGCCTGTCCCTGGGCTGTAAACTTTCTTTGTTCTTTGTTCTTCAGATTTTACAACACAGACCTGGAGCAGGTAGGACTTGAACCCAGGGGTCCCAGCTCAGAAAGAAGCACTACCATTGTGCCACAAGACCCCACCTTCAAGTACATTGTGGTGATAAAAGTGTTAATCATTTCCAAACATCTCTCATTTGAAAGGATTAGTGCTTTTTTTGTCTTTGAGGACTAATTCTCATTTTCTGATCAATGTTTTCCAAAGTATTGATAAATTTTATATTTCTTTTATCCAGATTTATTCAGATTTGAAATGGAAATAGTAAACGTGGAATTCTTCTAGTGCAGTGGTAGTGCCCCGACCTCTGAGCCAGGCAGCCTGGGTTCATATTCCACTTGCTCCAGAGTTCAACAGGACATCGCCCTGAACGGGTTAATTAAAACTTGAAGCAGAAAGTGCTAGAAATACATAGCAGGTCCCACTGCATCTTCACAGAGGGGGGGAGAGAAACAAAATTAATATTTCAGATCAGCAACCTTTCATCAGAACAACAGGCACCACAGATTGGAGGCAATTACAGAGGGAAATGGAAAAGGGGGCAGGATGGAGGAGTAAGGTCCAGGGGACAAATGGAAAGCATGCTAGGGAAAAGAGCAGAACCTCTCTAAGGTTGAAGAGCTCTGGCAGCAAATTAATCAGTCAGACAAAGTCAGAATATTACAGTTGCTGAAAATATGAAATAGAAGCAGAAAATTCTGGAATTTGAGGTTTGTTGTAATAGTTCTGCATGAAAAGGCTTGAGTTCAGTCTGATGGTAGCTTAGAACAGATACACAAAGAGAGGTGGCATGATGGCTGTGCAATTTTCCCCGATTTTAACACAAAAGCAGGAGAAGATTCAGTCCGTTCTTACATTTAAGTCAACAAGTGCTGATTTTTCTGAATTTCATTTGAATGTCTTAACTCCATATCCCTCAATGTCCATGCATGTCACACCTCTGAAGGACAGTCAGTTATTGAACTTAGAGTCATAGAATTCTACAGCACAGAGACAGGCCCTTTGGCCCAAACTGATCCATGCTGATCAAAATGTCCAACCACGCTAACCCCATTTTCATGCACTTGGCTCATATCCTTTCCTATCCATGTATTTGGCCAAATGCCTTTTAAATGTTGTTAATGTACCCATCTCAACCACTTCCGCTGGCAGCTCATTCCATAAGCGTACCACCTCTGTGTAAAAAACGTTGCCCCTCAGGCTCCTTGTTATTCTTTCCCCCTCACCTTAAACTGATGTCCTCTCGTCCTCAATTACCTAACCCTGCGGAAAAGGCTGAGTGCATTCACCCAATCCATGCCTCTCAGGATCTTATATATGTCTGTTTGATCCCCCCTCAGTCTCCTACACTCTAAAGAGAAAAGTTCTAACTTGTCCAACCTCTCCTGACAGCTCAGACTTTTGAGTCCGGGCAACATCCTTGTAAACTTCTTCTGCACTCTTTCCAGTTTAATAACATCCTTAGAATGGCAAGGTGAACAAAACTGAGCAACAATTCTGACAACATTTAATGATAGTTTCATATTCTAATATATTCTAATATATTCAATATCTCTTCTACTGTAATATGGATTGACTCCAAGATATGGCCACTCGCTTCCCAAGTTTCCAAGTGATACAAACTTAGAAATTGCAGCTACCCTACTTGGGAAATAAGGCAGGGCAGGTGACTGAGGTGTCAGTGGGGGACCACTTTGGGGCTAGCTACCATAATTTTATTAGTTTTAAAATAGTGATGGAAAAGGTTAGACCAGATCTAAAAGTTGAAGTTCTAAATTGGAGAAAGGCCAATTTTGATGGGAGAAGGCAAAAACTTTAAAAAGCTGATTGGCGGTAGATGTTTGCAGGTAAAGGGATGACTAGAAAATGGGAAGCCTTCAGAAATGAGATAACGAGAGTCCAGAGAAAGTATATTCCTGTCAGGGTGAAAGAGATGGCTGTTAGGTATGGGGAATGCTGGATGAATAAAGAAATTGAGATTTGGTTAAGAAAAAGAAGAAAGCATATGTCAGGTATAGACAGGATAGATCGAGTGAATCCTTACAAGAGTATAAAGGAAGTAGGAGTATACTTAAGAGAGAAAACAGGAGGGCAAAAAGGGGACAAGAGATAGCTTTGGCAAATAGAGTTAAGGAGAATCCAAAGGGTTTGTACAAACACATTAAGAACAAAAGTGTATCTAGAGAGACAATAGGGCCCCTCAGAGATCAGCAAGGCGGCCTTTGTGTAGAGCCGCAGGAGATGGGGGAGATATTAAACGAGTATTTTGCAGAAGTATTTACTATGGAAAAGGACATGGAAGACAGAGAATGTGGGGAAAAAGATGGTGACATCTTGAAAAATGTCCATATTACAGAGGAGGAGGTGCTGGATGTCATGAAACGCATAAAAGTGGATAAATCTCCTGAAGCTGATCTTGTGTACCCTTGAACTCTGTGGGAAGCTATGGAAGTAATTGCAGTGCCTCTTACTAAGATATTTGTATCATCAATAGTCACATGTGAGGTGTCGGAAGACTGGAGGTTGGCTAACGTGGTGCCACTGTTTAAGAAAGTGGGTAAGGACAAGTCAGGGGACTATAGACCAGTGAGCCTCACATCATGGTGGGCAAGTTGTTGGAGGGAATCCTGAGGGACAGGATGGACATGTATTTGGAAAGGCAAGGGCTGATTAGGGATAGTCAACATGGCTTTGGGTGTGGGAAATCATGTCTCACAAACTTGATTGCGGATTTTGGAGAAGTAACAAAGAGGATTGATGAGGGCAAGTAGTAGGTGTGATCTATATGGACTTCAGTAAGGCGTTCAGCAAGGTTCCCCCGGGAGACTGGTTAGCAAGGTTAGATCTCACGGAATACAGGGAGAACTAGCCATTTGGATGCAGAACTGGCTCAAAGGTCGAAGACAGAGGTTGGTGGTGGAGGGTTGTTTTTTCAGACTGGAGGCCTGTGACCAATGGAGTGCCACAAGGATCGGTGCTGGGTCCACTACATTCCATCATTTATCTAAATGATTTGGATGTGAGCGTAAGAGGTATAGTTAGTAAGTTTGCAGATGACACCAAAATTGGAGTGAACAGCGAAGAAGGTTATCTCAGATTACAATGGGATCTTGATCAGAAGGGACAATGGGCTGAGAAGTGTCAGATGGAGTTTAAATGAAAGGTGCTGCATTTTGGGAAAGCAAATCTTAGCAGGACTTATACACTTAATGGTAAGGTCCTAGGGAGTGTTGCTGAACAAAGAGACCTTGGAGTGCAGGTTCATAGCTCCTTGAAAGTGGAGTCGCAGGTAGATAGGATAGTGAATAAGGTGTTTGGTATGCGTTCCTTTATTGGTCAGAGTATTGAGTACAGAAGTTGGGAGGTCATGTTGCGGCTGTACAGGAAATTGGTTAGGCCACTGTTAGAATATTGTGTGCAATTCTGGTTTCCTTCATATCGGAAAGATGTTGTGAAACTTGAAAAGGTTCAGAAAAGATTTAGAAGGATGTTGCCAGGGTTGGAGGATTTGGGATTGAATAAGCTAGGGTTGTTTTCCCTGGAGCGTCAGAAGCTGAGGGGTGACCTTATAGAGGTTTATAAAATCATGAGGGGCATGGATAGGATAAATAGACAAAGTCTTTTCCCTGGGGTGGGGGAGTCCAGAACTAGAGGGCATAGGTTTCGGATGAGAGGGGAAAGATATAAAAGAGACCTAAAGGGCAACTTTTTCACGCAGAAGGTGGTACGTGTATGGAATGAGCTGCCAGAGGCTGTGGTGGATGCTAGCACAATGGCAACATTTAAAAGGCATTTGGATGTGTATATGAATAGGAAGGGTTTGGAGGGATATGGGCCAGGTACTGGAGGGTGGGATTATACTGGGTTGGGATATCTGGTCAGCATGGACGAGTTGGACTGAAAGGTCTGTTTCCGTGCTGTACATCTCTATGACTCTATGACTCTACTGTAATAATGGTAGGGTATGAAAGCAGTTATGCAGACCTAATCATGACAGGAAAGTCCTCAGGGTTATGTAAACAGATGGAGTGAAATAGCAAGCAATATTTTTTAAATCACACCATTTATTTTTCAAATATTTTAATTGCAGGAGTTCTAAATATCCTAATATTATTGACTGTTCTCTTTGACAGTTACTTTACAAATATTTAAGATTTACTCTTGTCATAGAAACAAATAAGATAGGGGCAGGAAGTGGCCATTCGGCCCTTTGAGCCCACTACGCCATTCATCACAATCATGGCTGATCATGCAACTCAATAGCCTAATCCTGCTTTCTCCCCAGAGCCTTTAATCCCATTCACCCATTTGACAATGAATCTTCTTAACAATTTGAATGAGCTTCACAGTTCCACTGGGTTTAGTGGCACACATTCATGTTTACTTTAACTACCCTGAGGGGTGCCTTGCCTCTCTCATACAGGTACCTCACATAACCCAAACAAATCCACAAGCTTTTATGCTAACCAGGTCCAATTTTGTGCATGTCATGTTTCAGACATCCATGACATCAAAATCACATATGAGTGGGTGCAGTTGCCAAATGATATAGATGACACATGCATGCAATGAAATGTGGTCAAACAATTCCCACATTGAATTAGAAGTGGTAGATGCTGCATTCCGAGCAAGATTTCCAATTTCTGAGTGGACCTGCCTGCCATTTTTGTCGCGACAGAGATGTTATCTGCCTAAGTGAAAATTCAGTCCAAAGCCTTCTCTGAGTCTTTGATGTGTGAAATGTCTAATTTATAGAAACTATGCTACCAGCACAGGAACACTTTTATGAGTGTGAAAACTTCACTACCTGTCTCAGGACTAAATATTCTGAAACTTTATCATACTGTATAAAATCTGCAGTACAGAAACAGGCCATCCAGCCAGTTTAGTCTATCCCAGTATTTATATTCCTAATGAGCCTAAAATGTTTCAAATACTCTAAAAGGCAATAAGTCTCATAATGTGCACATGAAATCCTAAGTTTTCCATTTAACTCTCCCAGACGGACAAAACCAGTAAAGAAAATTCCCAGTAGTACAATGCAAATTGACGTACTGGTATATCCAAGATGAGTTGACCTGTGTGCCTGTCATTCATAAGTTTTACTGATGTTTTCTTCTGGTCCATGTGTTGAACACCATTGAAAATGCCTTGTCCTAAGTTGGTTAAAGGTCTTTGAAAGAACTCTACAGAGGCTGGCGTCCCATCATCGAGTCATCTTTTATTTACATATGGAGAGTCCTTGATGCTGATCCAGTTTCCTTAGAGCCAGCCCTCAGAGTGAACAGAACCTCTGACACTCCTCTTTATATCTGTCAGCCAGGGCTCCCTGATTGAACCAGGTTAACAGCCCAAATCAGGGAACTTATATTTCATGAGGTCCACCTGGCTGACCCAATTACATTCACTATTGTCATTACATCTTTTCTGAGATTAAGGGTATTAGGGATTATGGGAAGAAGCCAGGTTCAGGAAGAAAGCCAAGAAATGAAAGAATGGAACACAGCCTCTGGTCTTAAGTTCCTTTGAAAACTTTAACCCATTGATTTCATTCATTTTTCTTCATGTCTAGAGGATCTGCAATTTAATGAAGCTTCAGATCAAAAACAAAATCCATTCTTATGAACTTTCCATTTCCTTGCTCTACAGAGGGTATCAGTTGGGAAAGAAACCAATAACAAAATTCTTTTTTTCAATACAGCTTCTCATTTTGATTTTGTTGTTCTCATGTCAAAACCAGCAACAAAAATAAAAATAATTCTAACAGTGGGACTCTGGAGAAATGAGAGAGAAAAAGACTTGAATGAATGGTGTAAGTCTTTTTAAATTGCAGCCTTTGTTGCTAGGTCTTGTACAGCTGTAAGGATACAAGAGTGTCGAGTTTTTCTGAGTTCTCACCCCGGTAACCATGGCGAATGAACTGTGGCAGAACATTACAGCTTGCCAACCATGTCGTATACGAATGATCAGCTGTGGAGAACAGGAATGTAAATACAATATCTCCAATCATTCTCTGTTCCTAACTTTTCACACAGACCTTTGTGGCTCCAGAGTTGACAGTAGGCCCACTGACCAACTTGTATTCAGATACATTGACTAATACATAGACATTAATTTATGTATTATGCACACCCAGATGCATATTCTCATTCAAAAATTCTTTTATTATTATTGAGCTTAGAGGGATTTGATTGCCGGATTTGAACCTTAATATTGCCAATGTGATGACAACCCTGTGTTACCTATTTATATAGCACCTATAAGACACTTCGCAGGAGGCAAACTCAGACCTGAGTCCTGGGACATCTACTCATGAGTGGTGGTGGACAACTAAAAAAACTCACTGGAGGAGCAAACTCCACATTTATCCTTATCCTCAATGATAGGGGAGCCCAGCACATCAATGCACCAACCTTCAGTCACAAGCGTCAATGGATGATCTAACCTGGTCTCGTCTAGAGGTCCCAAGCATCACTGATGCCTGTTTCCAGCCAATTTGATTCACTCCATGTAACATTAAGAAGTAGTTGAAGGCACTGGATACTGTACAGGCTATGGTTCCGGGTAACAGTCTGACTAGTACGGAAGACCTCCACCTCTTGAACCAAGCTGTTTCAACTGCAACAATGGCATCTATCCACCAATTTGGAATATTGCCCAGATTTGTCCTGTACACGAAATGCAGGACAAAACTAACCTGAACAGTTACCACCCCATCAGTCCACTTCAATCATCAGAAAAGTTATGGAAGATATCAGCAAAATTGCTATCAAGCTGCACTTTCTTAACAATAACCCACCCACTGACATAGAGTTTGGCTTCAGCCAATGGTACTTGGCTCCTGACTTCATTATAGCCTTGGATTAAGCATAGATAAAAGAGATTAGATTACTTAGTGTGGAAACAGGCCCTTCAGCCCAACAAGTCCACACTGACCCTCCAAAGAGCAACCCACCCAGACTCATTCCCCTACATTTACCCCTTCACCTAACACTACAGGCAATGTAGCACGGTCAATTCACCTGACCTGCACATTTTTGGACTGTGGGAGGAAACCGGAAACGCAGAGGAAACCCATGCAGACACGGGGAGAATGTGCAAACTCCACATAGACAGTTACCTGAGGTGGGAATTGAACCTGGGTCTCTGGCGCTGTGAGCCAGCAGTGCTAACCACTGTGTCACCGTGCCGCCCACGATGAATTTCAAAGATAAAGTGAGAGTGACAGCTCTTGACATCAAAGCTAAATTTGATCAAGTGTAATATCAAGAAGCCCTTGCAAAACTGGAATCGACGAGTATCGGGGAGAAATTCTCTGTCAGTTGAAGTTATACCTTACAAAGGATGTTGGTTATGGTGTTTGATGTCAGTTATCTCTGTTTCAAGACATCTCTTCAACTATTTCTCCGGGTAGTATCCCAAACCCAATCAAATTCAAACGTTTCATTAACGATCTTCCTTCCCTCCTAAGATCAGAAATGGGGTTGTTCATTGATAATTGTTCAATGTTGAGGATCTTTCACAATGCCTCAGATAATGCAGGAAGGTGTTCAAATGCAGCAACGCTTGGACAAAATCCAAGTTTGAGTTGGTCAGTGGCAAGTAACATTCAGGCCACGCAAGTGAAAACCTAACCATCATACCCTGACACTCAATGGCACTTCTCTCATTAAATCCCCCACTATCAACATCCTGGCAGTTACCATTGATAGGAACCTGAATTTGGATTGCCATATGAGCCCAAGATCTGGATGGCTGAAGGCACAACTTTCATAGCAGAATGATTAAAGTGAGACCACAACAGATGCCAGAACTGGAGTAATCAATGCAGACAATGATATCAATGTTATGAATTTTCTACAATCTCAAATCAAAATTACTTCCAATTAGTAATGCTAACAAAATTGGAATAAAACTGCCTCTTGATCAAGGTTTGATACAACTGAGAGTCTTGTAAAATGTGATCACCTTAGAAAATACACTTCTGTGAAGAAGGTTTCTATTATGCAACTATTGCAATACTTCCCAGCTTCCCTTCCATCTAACATTTGTCTGAAACTTGAACTGATTCAAGGGTCTATTCCCAGAGTCCTAACTTACACTCAGTCCCCTTTACAGATCCCTCTCTTTTCATGCAGTTCCTCATGGTTGCATTTGCCTTGCCTCCACCCAAGGTAATTTCCCAGTATGTCCAATGTATGCCCTATAATTTCTGTGATGGGTGAGGCAAACGGTGGTTGGGGGAATAGGAGAGTGGGTTGACCAGGTTGCCATCCACTCCTTTCTTTATACATCATCTCATTTTTTTTGTCCCACACTGGCTCCTGATCCAGAAGTTACTCAATTTGAGAATTCTCATCCTTGTTTAAGAATGTGTCCGTGGCTGCACCCCTTCTGATCTCTGTAACTGGAAGACTGCACTTCACAATCCTTTGAGATGTACACATTCCTCCAACTCTGGCCTCTTCTCCATTTCCCATTTCCCATTCCCCATTACTGCTGTCCAAACCCCAAACCTCTGCTCCTATGTCCTGGAATGTTTTTCTTGGACAGAACAAGTACAGTTGATTAATTAACATCATGCTGCTTATTTCACAAATTGCTCTGGTGGGGTTTTGAATATGGAGAAGTATTTGCTGCTTTCACTTTCTCTTGCAATGGGAAAATTGTGCTGCCTTTATTTTTTATTCTTTCACAGGATGTGAGTATCACTGGCTAGGCCTGCATTTATTGTCCATCCCTAATTGCCCAGAGAGTAGTAAAGAGTCAATCAAATTGCTGTTGGTTTGGAGTCACACGTTTTCCTTCCCTAAAGCTCATTGATGAACCACATGGATTTTTCCAACAATCGATAATGGTCACCATTAGAATCCTAATTCCAAGATTTAAAAACAAATTGGATTCAAATTCCACACATGGTACGAATTGCCGTCATCTGGCAGGATTTGAACCCAGACCTACAGACCATTACCCGGGTCCTTGCATAAACTTAATTGAGTTTTTTGAAAAGTAACAAAGAAGATTGATGAGGGCAGAGCGATAGATGTGATCTATATGGACTTCAGTAAGGCGTTCGACAAGGTTCCCCATGGGAGACTGGTGAGCAAGGCCAGATCTCATGGAGTACAGGGAGAACTCACCATTTGGATACAGAACTCACAGCGCCTGAGACCCGGGTTCAATTCCCGCCTCAGGCGACTGACTGTGTGGAGTTTGCACGTTCTCCCCGTGTCTGCGTGGGTTTCCTCCGGGTGCTCCGGTTTCCTCCCACAGTCCAAAGATGTGCAGGGTCAGGTGAATTGGCCATGCTAAATTGCCCGTAGTGTTAGGTAAGGGGTAAATGTAGGGGTATGGGTGGGTTTCGCTTCGGCGGGTCGGTGTGGACTTGTTGGGCCGAAGGGCCTGTTTCCACACTGTAATGTAATCTAAATCTAATCTAATCTAAATCTAATCTAAACTGGCTCAAAGGTTGAAGACAGAGGGTGGCAGTGGAGGGTTGTTTTTCAGACTAGAAACCTGTGACCAGCCACAAGGATCGGTGCTGGGCCCTCTACTTTCCATCATTTATATAAATGATTTAGATGTGAGCATAAGAGGTATAATTAGTAAGTTTGCAGATGACACCAAAATTGGAGGTGTAGTGGACAGTGAAGAAGGTTATCTCAGATTACAACAGGATCTTGATCAGATGGGCCCATGGGCTGAGAAGTGGCAGATGGAGTTTAATTTAGATAAACGTGAGGTGCTGCGTTTTGGGAAAGCAAATCTTAGCAGAACTTATACACTTAATGGTAAGGTCCTAGGGATTGTTGGTGAACAAAGAGACCTTGGAGTGTAGGTTCATATTTCCTTGAAAGTGGAGTCGCAGGTAGATAGGATAGTGAAGAAGACATTTGGTATGCTTTCCTTTATTGGTCAGAGTATTGAGTACAGGAGTTGGGAGGTCATGTTGCGGCTGTATAGGACATTGGTTAGGCCATTGTTGGAATATTGTGTGCAATTCTGGTCTCCTTCCTATTGGGAAGGAGAAACTTGAAAAGGTTCAGAAAAGACTTACAAGGATGTTGCCAGGGTTGGAGGATTTGAACTATAGGGAGAGGTTGGATAAGCTAGGGCTGCTTTCCCTGGAGCGTCAGAGGCTGAGGGGTGACCTTATAGAGGTTAATCAAATCATGAGGGGCATGTATAGGATCATTAAACAAAGTCTTTTCCTTCGGGTGGAGGAGTCCAGAACTAGAGGGCGTAGGTTTATGATGAGAAGGGAAAGATATAATACAGACCTCAGGGGCAACCTTTTCACTCAGAGGGTGGTATGTGTATGGAATGAACTGCTAGAGGAAGTAGTGGAGGCTAGTGCAATTGCAACATTTCAAAGGCATCTGGATGGGTATATGAATGGGAAGGGTTTGGAGGGATATGGGCCGGGTGCTGGAGAGTGGGACTAGGTTGGGTTGGGTTATCTGGTCGGCATGGATGAGTTGGTCCGAATGGTCTGTTTCCATGCTGTACATCTCAATGACTTTATGACTCTATTAATATCTACTGTGCTTTTCCACTCGACTCTCGACTCTCTGCATTAACAGTCCAGTGATAATGCTACTAGACCCTTGCCTCCCCAGTGTGCAGTTTCTGCATGGCATTGTCTATGCAGGCCCGAATGCTGGGCCCTACGTTTGCCATGGTGACTACTGGCTGGGTCAGATGCAGCCCTGGCAACTGGTGGTGGTAGTGACAGAGGGTGTAGATGAGCAGATTTCCCCATGCTCCAGGGTTCCCTCGGGAATGCAGAATGCTCTCAGTGTGCCTATGAGTGGTTGGGGCCATGGCGATGGGCAGAGCCAGTGCCTCTGTGTGCGAAAGCTGGGGAGACGGCACACTGTTATTCTGTTCGCCTGAGATTAATGATCAAACAAATTCTTCTTTCTGGTCTGTGTGTAGAAACATGCTTTACTGGAGATCTGTTGGTTCGGGCTGCTTGTCCTAATCTGTTTGATTTGAATGGGTGGGGGCAGTTTCTGCTGCTCCACCACTCAGGTTAAAATTGCAGATCCTCGGGCCCAATTTGTATAATTACTGAAGATCCTGCCATTTCGCAGCAGGTATCCTTGCCACTGGCAATTTCAAATTGTAGACAGACAGATTGAGGTGGAAAATGTGCAATTAAAATCAACACAGCCCCAGCTCCATTTTCACTAGCAGAAAACCAGGTGGTGATGGCAGGTCAGAAATGGGAGAAAGAGCAAGTTAAAACCACGGCCTGAGTGTTTGATGGGCATTTTCAATGGATTGAGCTAATTACACATTTAGCAGAAGTAGGCTCAAGTACAAATTGGTTGCAATTTGCAATCATACTGCCCTTTTACTGTTCATTGCAGGAAGTATTCATCATTGAATGTAAAACCAGAAGCAGAAATAGTGACTGGAATGAACCATTTATAGAATCATACAGCATGGCAACCAGTCAGTCCAATCAGTCCAACCAGTCCATGCTGAACATAATCCCGAACTAAACTAGTCCCACCTGCCTGCACTTGCCCCATATCCCTCCAAGTATTTCTTATTCATATACTCATCTAAATGTCTTCTAAACTTTGTAACTGTACCTGTATTCATCACTTCCTCTGGAAGTTCAGGGACGTTTGAATGGGTATATGAATAGGAAGAGTTTGGAGGGATATGGGCCGGGCGCTGGCAGGTGGGACTAGATTGGGTTGGGATATCTGGTCGGCATGGACAGGTTGGACCGAAGGGTTTGTTTCCATGCTGTACATCTCTATGACTCTATATACAAGTCACTCCCTGTGGAAAAATATTGCCCCTCATGTCTTTTTAAAATCTTTCTGCTTTCAACTTAAAATTCTGCTCCTCAATCTTCAAATCCCTCATCCTAGAGTAAAGACACCTGCCATTCACCTTATCTATGCCCTATTATTATTTTATAAACCCCAATAAGGTCACCTCTCAACCTGTTACACTCCAGGTAAAATAGTCCTAATCTATCCCAGCCTCTCCTTATATCTCAAACCCTCCATTCCTGGCACCATCCTGGTAAATCTATTCTGAACCCTCTCTAGCTTAATAATATCCATCCTATAACATGGAGAACAGAACTGTACACTATACTCCGAGAAAAGGTCTCGCTAATATCCTATACAACCTCAACATGACGTCCCAACTTCTATACTCAAAGTTCTGAGCAATAAAGGCAAGCGCGCTAAATGCCTTCTGATTCACCTTATCTATATGTGATGCAAAATTCAAAGAATTGTGTATCTGAACCCACATAATAATAATCATTTGAGTAGTACCAACTGGGATTAACACATTAACATCTGACGAGGAAGGGGGTGCGGCCATTTCTGAATGTTGTTGGACTAGGACATAGGTATGAAAGGGTTAATTTGAGCTAAATTGATGGTCATCCCACTCCCATGTACAACACAACCCCTAGGTGGATGATCAAGTTAGGGGAGTTCTGGGCTGTCCGAGTTGGAATCAGTTATGTCTCTTACTCCTTAAGTTACTAATTGTGTAACACAACCCATATACAGTGATTGACATATAATAAATGTTATCTAGTCACCTAAGATAAATGCCTCTTCTGCTGAGATTTATTCATTCACTGTAAATTACGAGAAAGCCCCGAGGTCAGTATGGGAAGGAGGACTGGTGACAGTACTTCGTGTTAGGTAACAAGGCCTTACCACAATAATAACAGACGTCTGGATAAAGGCAGTCTTTCACTCCTGAACGTGCACAGTCATACCCTTCACATTCAGATCATCACTGGAAGATGGGCTATTGGCCACATTCTGCACTGCCACTGGTAAATAGTTGCTGATTTTATTTGGCCTGATAATTAATATTATCTGAGCATGCAAACTCATAGCACTGAATGGGTCATTGCTCCTGATGCAGGTTGACACCACCATCCTCAACAGCAACACAGCCTGAAGGAAACCACTTCAAGGTCTAGCTAGAAGAGTTTTGTATTCAACAAGATACAGCTAATTACACATTAGCAATGATCTGCAATATGATAGCCTCTGTAACAATGTCTATGAGGACAACCTGCACATTATATCTCACTCCTTTCAGATCCTAAGCAGTGCTACCCATATAACATCATCATAATGGGTGGTGCTTATGGCATTCTTAAATATGAATCCCTTCAGGTGTGGGTACAACATTTCTGCCCAAGTTTTTTTTTCTCACTGTTACTTGTGTACATATGTGTATATAATTTTGTTTATCACGATCAAGTTTCTCCCAATTCCATGACGTTACATGTTCAGATGATTTCGCTATTCTCCTGGAGGACTATCTCTTCAAATTTGGAAAACTAGCAATGTATTGAGTCACTGACTTTGATTCTCTTCCTGGCAACATGAGGTCTGCAAATGCCTTTAAACTGGAGAACATCTCTAATCAACATTTAATCACAGAGGACATAAATGGCGGCGGCGAGGTCAGCAGAGTTTGACCCCTGAGTGCGGAGCTTGGCCAGTCATGGCTCATGTGACAGGTTCTGCCACATCCACATGGCTTCATTGATGTCTTTCCAGCTCGGTAACATTATTTTTCTTTTGGTTGCCATGGGAACGGCCTCCTGATGATTTCCTGCGGGAGGCCGGGGTCCTGCATATCTCCATCTGTGCTCAATCTTGGGTGGCTGCATCAGAAGACAAGCCAGGACCCGGTCAGTCAACCCAGATTCAGGATTGGCCAGTCAATGTCTAATGTTGGATGAGATGCGGGACTCATACAATGTGACCAGCAGGTACAGAAGTGATGGCATCATTGGCGACAGAAAAAGAATACTTTTCCAGAACCCCGGGGGATGATGTTGGATGGTGATGACCGGAGAAGAATGAAGTCTATGAAGATGGAAACATGAATGTTTGAAGCTCTGCTGACCTCGCCGCCGCCATTTTGGATGGGAAGACATAATTTCAGAGATGCATCAAAGAGAACATAGAACTGTTCATCTTAGAAAACGCGATTGCTGAGATACAGAATAGCTTCCAAAGTAGATAACAACTCAGAAGATAAATAAATAATTATACTTTTACACATGATTGGAAATATTTACAGTAATATTACTAAAATCAGAACAGATTCAAACATTCCTGTTTCCCTCTTCGTAGACTTCAGTCTTTTATCATTTGTGCATGTTATTCAGAAATTTATTCTGTAATCAAAAATGGCGCCGGAACATGGCGACATTATCACTTTTCATTGTATCTTGGTCAGTGCATCAAATGTAGGATTTGGGAGGTCATGTTGCTTTTGTACAGGTGTCATGGAACAGGTCAGCGACCTTGAAACATTTCAAGAAAGGAGCTCAGACCCTAACTTTGCGAGTTTTTTTAAGCAGGTATACAGTGGATATTCCAGGA
Organism: Chiloscyllium plagiosum; assembly: GCF_037043375.1. Taxonomy (NCBI): domain Eukaryota; kingdom Metazoa; phylum Chordata; class Chondrichthyes; order Orectolobiformes; family Hemiscylliidae; genus Chiloscyllium; species Chiloscyllium plagiosum. The sequence continues at coordinate 18,635,314 of NW_028270151.1, read as the reverse complement.
GGGATGCAGCTGGTCAAACCACTTAGTTTTAAACAAAACAGAATTTATTTAAAGGATTACTGAATGAAACACAAACAATAGAGAACAGACTATTGAATATCTTAACCTATCCAAAAACTCAACAGATCATCCCAATGTAATGATGCTGGTCCCAACACTTGCAACAATCCCCATAAACACCCCTTGGCACAAAAGGTAAAATCAAATACAGGATCTTACAGGAGAGAGGTCAGAGAGAGAGAGAGAGAGAGGATCAGCATGGCCCTGCTTCTTTGGGTCCAGCAACTTCACAACTGCCTGACTACTTTCAGTGAACAGCCAGACCAAACCAAACCAAACCAGAGGAAAGCTGAGGCTGGGAGAACTGGCCACTTCCATTTCATTGCACAAGTGATTTTTCTTAAGCTTGAAAGTCTTTTTCTTGAGGCAGTATCTGTTAGCGACAATCAAATTGGCCCTAAATCCATCCAAGCCCAGACTTTTCAGAACCTGTGTTTTATGACCTCATGAAAAAAAAAACAAGGACAACATAACCTTGGTAAAGGAGCAGCATCATCACACAGCACATTGGTTAGGCCACTTCTGGAATACTGCATTCAGTTCTGGTCTCCCTGTTATGGGAGAGATGTTGTGAAATTTGAGAGTGCCCAGGCACTGCCAGATGAGGTGTTGGAGGTGGATATAATTACAACATTTAAAAGGCATCTGGATGAGTATATGAAACGTTGAGAGGGATGTGGGCCAAATGCTGGCAAATGGGGCTAGATTAATTTTAGATATCTGGTCAGCATGGATGAGTTGGACTGAAGGGTCTGTTTCTGTGCTGTACATCTCTATGTCTCTATGTGACAATAAATTTTAAGCAAATCAATACTCTTTCCAATGCCATCTCTTTCCAATGTGATTATTCATTTAGCTTGCTTGTAAGTGTTTTATATTGCAGAAATAGCAATTTAGCTGTTCTTTGCTGCCGTACTAGAGGACCTTTCCAAGATATTGCTGTCACTATGTGCTACCATGCACCAGTGTTGCTGGGAAATGAATGTTGAGGTGCTAAACATAGTGTCAATCAAGCAGACTGCTTTATCCTGGATGGCGTCAAAGTTCTTAAGTTTTGTTGAAGCTCCAATCATTCAGCCTTGAGTTACATTGTATGATAGACATTGTTGCAGAGATTTTGAGGAGGATCAGCTTTTGATCTCAGTCCTGCATAGTGTTTTAGCTTGTGTCAATGTTTCGTCTTACTTCCATGTAGTCTAATTTTGTGTCTCTTTGGTCTTTCTCTGAGTTTAAATCTGCTTGAAGGAAATTATGAATTAATAATTTTATTTGAATGAATGATTTTACTTGGAGAAAAAGTAAAATACAGTGAAAAATGTTTCCATTATTGCCACAATCTGGCGCCATTTTTAATAAGAATAGGAAAAAGAATTAGAAGATTGAGCTTAAAGAGAGTCCATCAGTCCTGAGCGAGCTCTTCATCAACGATGCCTGCATTGCCATCTCTCCTCCACCACTTCACCGCCACCTATGCTGGACCCAACCAACACTGAAGGCTGTTGGGCACTCTCCTCCGCTGCTGTTTCACCATTACCTGTGCCAGACCCATCAATGTCAGAGACACATCTCTTGCTTCAGGGCCCACCTCAATGTCGCTGTGATACCCTCCCCCCCACCTCTTCACCATCGCCAGCGCTGGACTCAACCTGCGCCAAAGTCATTAGTCCTCAGGCGCCAACTTTCGTCGCTGGGTCTACCTCACAGGCGTCACCTCTGCCGATGTAGCGGCCACCCATTCCGAAGCCAGGTCCTGTACTTGCCCTGGGAAAGTAAGTAGGTGCTCTCACCTGCTGCATCCAGGACAGCTGCGCTGGGCTTACTTAAGTCCACGCTGGGCTCACCCGAGTCTGCACTGGGTACACCCCAATCCGCTAGGCAGAGGTGGGTACTGCAGACGCTGGATATTAGAGTCAAGATTAGTGTGGTGTTGGAAAAGCACAGCGGGTCAGGCAGCATCCGGGGAACAGGAAAATCGATGTTTCGGGCAAAAGCCCCATTCTGCCCGAAACATCGATTTTCCTGCTCCTCGGATGCTGCCTGACCTGCTGTGCTTTTCCAGCACCATTCTAATCTTGACTCACCCCAATCCGCAACATGTTCACCCGAACCTGCACTGGGCTCACCCGAACCTGCACTGGGCTCACCCGAACCTGCACTGGGTTCACCCGAATCTGTGCTGGGATCACCTGAATCTGTGCTGGGTTCACCCGAATCTGTGCTGGGATCACCTGAATCTGTACTGGGATCACCTGAATCTGTGCTGGGTTCACCAGAATCTGTGCTGGGATCACCTGAATCTACCTGGGTTCACTCGAATCTGTGCTGGGATCACCCGATTCCACATTGGGTTCACCTGAATTTGCACTGGGTTCACCTGAATCTGTGAGATATTTCCCTCCCCTCCCCTATCAGCTTTCCGTAGAGACCACTCCCTCCGCGACTCCCTTGTCAGATCCACACCCCCCACCGACCCAACCTCCACTCCCGGCACCTTCCCTTGCAACCGCAGGAGGTGCAACACTTGCGCCCACACCTCCCCCCTCACTTCTCTCCAAGGCCCCAAAGGAAACTTCCATATCCGCCACAGATTCACCTGCACCTCCACCCACATCATCTACTGCATCCGCTGCAGCCGGTGTGGCCTCCTCTATATTGGGGAGACAGGCCGCCTACTTGGGGAGCGATTCAGAGAGCACCTCTGGGCCACCCGGACGAACCAACCCAACCACCCTGTAGCACAGCATTTCAACTCCCCCTCCCACTCCACCGAGGATATGCAGGTCATTGGACTCATCCACCGCCAAACCACAACAACGCGACGGTCGGAGGAGGAGCGTCTTATCTTCCGACTGGGAACCCTCCAACCACAGGGGATGAACTTGGACTTCACCAGTTTCTTCATCCCTCCTCCCCCCACCTTGTCTCAGCCGAATCCCTCCAGCCCGGCACCGCCTTCCTGACCTGCAGTCTTCTTCTTGACCTCTCCGCCTCCATCCTACTCCGACCTATCACCCTCACCTTGACCTCTTTCCACCTATCACATTTCCAACGCCCCTCCTCCAAGTCCCTCCTCCCTACCTTTTATCTTCTCCTGCTGAACACTCTCTGCTCATTCCTGAAGAAGGGCCTGTGCCCGAAACGTCAAATCTCCTGTTCCCTGGATGCTGCCTGACCTGCTGTGCTGTTCCAGCAATAAAGTTTCAACTCACCTGAATCTGTGTTGGGTTCACCAGAGTCTGTGCTGGGTTCATCCGAATCTCTGCTGGGTTCACCAGAGTCTGTGCTGGGTTCACCCAAATCTGCGCTGCATTCACCTGCATCTGTGGTGGGTTCACCTGAATCAGCATTGGGTTCACCCAATTCTGCGCTGGGTCCACCTGGGTCTACATTAGGTTCACCCGAATCTATGCTGGGATTCTTCACCACTCCTGATGGTAATAAAGGGATGTAAGTATAAAGTAAAGAAAGACAAGAGAAAAAAAAGGGAAAAATGCTGTCAGAGCAATGAACCCTGGCACAGAAGCCCTACTCCGCTGCCATCTTGATGATATAAACCTCTCTCCATTTTGTCACAACAAACTGATAATTTTTTTTATACACTGTGCATGTATTTCAAATTTTCAATATTTCGATATTGTTTTAAATCTGCTGTTCTGTAACCCTGTATTCTTACATTCACCCACACAGTTTTAATTTAAATTAGTGAAACCTCTGAGAATCTTTTGCTCTCTTTTATTTGCCTCTATATGAGTGTATGAAATTCTTAGTAAAGATTTATATTGTATCATTAGCTGTCCTGTAGTAATTTACAGCTTTCATACATTTTAGCCTCTTTCTTTGAACTACTGAAACACTGCTTCTTCTGGTTCAGGGTTTTCACATCTTTATTTAATGATTAAAATAGTGACTCCTCACCTCTTCTTGGGTTCCTAACTGTTTGCAACCAAAATCCCCCAGTATCAACATCCTGGGCATTGACCAGAAACTGAATTGTAGGTCAGGCAGCATCTAAGGAGCAGGAAAATCGATGTTTCGGGCAGAAGCCCTTCATCAGGAATCGAGAGAGGAGGAGAACTTCTTCAAGATAGGCATCCTTGCAAGAGGGTTCACAGTAAGGTTAAAATCAACTAGGCAAAAGTGAGGACTGCAATTGCTGATGAAGGGGTTTTGCCCGAAATGTCAATTTTCCTGCTCCTCGGATGCTGCCTGACCTGCTGTGCTTTTCCAGCACCACTCTGATTTAAACTCTGGTTTCCAGCATCTGCAGTCCTCACTTTTGCCCAGAAACTGAACTGGACCAGCCATACAAATAGAGTCGCTGCAAGAGCAGACCAGAGGCAAGGAATCTTGCAGTAAGTAATACACCTCCTGGCTCACCAAAGCCAGCCAAATATCTACTAAACACAAGTTGGGAGTGTGATGGAATACTCCCCACTTGTTTGGATGGGTGCAGCTCCAACAACACAAAAGAAACTGGACACAGTCCAAGACAATGCAGTCTGCTTGATTGGCACCACAGTCACAAACATCTACTTCTTCCATTAGCAAAGCACAGAAGCAACAACCTGAGCCATAACAAGATGCATTCACCAAGGCTCCTTAGGCAGCACCTTCCAAACCTATACCAATTCCATCCAGAAGGTAAAGGCCATCAAATATATGGAAGCACAATCACCTGCAAGTTTCCCTCCAAGCCACTCACCATCATGACTTGAAAATATATCGCCATTCCTTCACTATTGCTGGTCAAAATCCTGGAATTCCTTTCCTAACGGCATTGTCTGTCTACCTACGGCACATGGACTGCAGCAGTTTAAGAAGGAAACTCACCACCACCTTCTCAAGGGCAGTCAGTGATGGGCAATACCCACATGCCAAGAATGTGTAAAATAAAACTCCTTCAGAACCCATTATCCTTACACAACGTCAACTTCTAGTTAAACATGTAGCCTGACATAAGGCACAAGTGTACTGGTGGGTTTTTCGTGTGATAATTAATCAAACTGGCTGGAAATAATTCTCAATGCCGCATCAATCTGTACTCAAACTAACATGTTGTTTAGTTCACTTCCCGAAAGCATGTCCAAACCGCAATGTCACAGACTCAATCATTGGTAGGCCAGGTTCCAAATGTATCTGAGTCCAAACTGGAACCATAACGTATGTAATTGGCACCAATCTGTGCAGAAAATGTGTTGCTGGAAAAGCACAGCAGGTCAGGCAGCATCCAAGGAACAGGAGAATCGACGTTTCGGGCATGAGCCCTTCTTCATGCCCGAAACGTCGATTCTCCTGTTCCTTGGATGCTGCCTGACCTGCTGTGCTTTTCCAGCAACACATTTTCAGCTCTGATCTCCAGCATCTGCAGTCCTCACTTTCTCCACCAATCTGTGCAGCCAACTGAACCAATCACTTCTCCTCTGGGCATCCTATGGCATCATACATTGTACATGCATGTTGTGTTGTGGAGCTATGGATGTGATGGCAGAGGCTGAGGCTGTTAATCCAAATCCCCAGGGTAATGGCTTGGGGGCATGGGGCTCAATCCCACCATGACAGATGGTGAATTTTGAATTTCTGTTTAAAAATAAAATCTGAAATTAAACATTAGCCTAATGGCGCCCAGGTATTCACTGCTGATAGTGCCTTTCCAAATGGCAATCTGATTCGCTACAGTCCTTAACGAAGGAAATCTGCCACTCTCACCTAGTCTGGCCTATGTCTGAACTCCAGACCCACAGCAATGTAGTTGAATCTTAACTGCCCCCTGAAATGACCTTGCAAGCCACTCAATTCTACCAAATTGCTACAAATTGTAAACAGATGTATGAAACCACACAGACCACTGGGAACCAACCCAACACCAGAAATTGCAGTAACAAACTGCCATTCTGTGTATGTTTCCGTTGACTCAGCCACACTGCTTTTACCACTCATTTATTATTTAGTTGATGTAGAAGACTTTTTCGATTACCTTTTATATTAGACGCCAGCGTCTTTCTTTTAATAGGGACAGAGAAAGCATCCCCAACCAATGAGAGATGGCACCTGACCTTTGATGGCACATCATACTGCCTCTGTCATGTTAAATCCAAACAGTTGTAGCTCCTTTTCCTGAGATTCAGTGTGCTATGCCAGCTAGAATAGAATTGCTGGTTAGACTCTTCCGTTTCAGGATTACAACTGAAGGTCGGCATATGTTTAGCCATCTGTTGTGTTTCTACAATCTCGGTATTGAGCTGTTTTCTCTATGCCTCATGTTTGGATACAAATACATGGGGTTCTCTTTCGATTCACTATGGTGTGGTTAAAAATATCTCACAGGAATATTGACTACATCATTTGATGCCTTTAATTATGCAAATTTGGAAGGCATTGTCCAGGAATTATCCAGGAAATCCATGAGCACCACATGTCCATCGTTGGAATATCGGCCTATTTTTGTTCCGTTCGCTTGTCTGATTGGGTTTCAGTTGCTCCTAATCTGCCACACAGAGATGGTGGTGCAGTGGCAGCATCATTGGATTTTATTACCCAGAGTTTCTAACAATAAGTCTACAAAATGAAAGCAAAACAGTGTTGATGCTGGAAATCTGAAACAAACACAGAGAATGTTAGAAACGAAAGAACAGAAATTGCTGGAAAAGTTCAGCAGGCCAGGTCTGAGGAAGGGTCAGCAGACCCAAAACATTAATTCTGATTTTTCTTCACAGATTTTGCCAGACCTATTGAGCATTTCCAGCTTTTCTGTTACTGTTTCTGATTTACAGCATCTGCCGTTCATTTGGATTTTCCAGAGAATGCTAGAGAAGCTCAGCAGATCTGTCAAAATCTGGGGAGAGATAAACAAAGTTGGTATTTCAGATTTGATAAGACTTCTTTTCAGAACTGTAAAGTAATTTTTTAACATACTTTTAACGGAGGCAGAGGAGAAGCAAGAGTGTAGATGGTGTTGAGGCCCAATGAAAAGGACAAAGGGTTTGCTGCTGATGGTGAAAGAGAAAATAGGTGGAAATTAACTTGTGAAAGGGAGGAAACAGGTCCACTCTACTTAAAACAAACACAACACAGGCAGGATAAAGCTGTGGGGCTGGGGGTTGATGATGTGGGGAAAGGGGGGTTAGAGAATATAAGAATAATGAACATGTCTTCGGTTCTGATGTTATAGAATTCAATTAGGTTAGATTCCCTACAGTGTGGAAACAGGCCCTTCGGCCTAACAAGTCCACATCAACCCTCTGAAGAGTAACCCACCCAGACCCATTTCCCTCTGACTAATGCCCCTAACACTATGGGCAATTTAGCATGGCTAATTCACCTGACCTGCACATCTTTGGACTGTGGGAAGAAACCCATGCAGACACAGGGAGAATGTGCAAACTCCGCACAGACAGTCACCTGAGGCTGGAATTGAATCTGGGACCCTAGTGCTGTGAGGCAGCAGTGCTAACCACTGAGCCACCGTGCCACCCAATCTTGGGACCATGATGCTGTAAAGTGGCTAAGCAGAAAATGAGATGTCACTCTTGTGCTGAAGCTGTGATGTGCTCCTCCTCTGCCTTTGTCAGAAAACATAAAAAATATTTCCCATCACCTTTCAGTTCTGAAGACGTCAAACCAGACCTGAAATGTTAACTCGATTTTTTTTCCTTCACAGATGCTTTCAGATCTATTGAGTTTCTCTAATATTCTTTGTGTCTGTTTGGAACAGGCATGGATTAAAATTCCACAGCAGCTGCGAGTGGAATTTAGATTCACTTTTTGTAAATCGGTAATATAACAGCTTGTTTCAGCAGTGGTGACAATGAAAGCTGGTCCCAATTGTTGTGAAAGATCCATCTGGTTCACCAATGCCTTTTATCAGGTCTGGCCTATGTAAGGTGACAAATCCACAACAACCTGCTTTGCTCTGACATGGTCCAACAAGAGCAATTAGAGCCATAGAAAACCACGCTGTGAAAGGCCCTTCGGCCCATTGAATCTGCATTGGTCAAGGCAGGTGGGATTAGATTGGGTTGGGATATCTGGTCGGCATGGACGGGTTGGACTGAAGGGTCTGTTTCCATGCTGTACATCTCTATGACTCTATAACTCTATAACTATTCTAATCCCATTTTACATTGAACAAGAAATAGTATAGCCCTTCGATCCACCACGTTTGTGCTGACCATTACACCACTCTACACCGATCGCATCTACCTGCGTATGGTTCATATCCCTCTATTCTCTATCTGTTCATGTGTCTGTCTAACTGCCTCTTCAGTATTGTTATCATATCTGCTTCTACCAGCTCTCCTGGCAGCATACTCCAGACACCTACAACCATCTGTGTAAAAAGCTTCCACTGCACATCTCCTTTAGAACAAAGAACAAAGAAAATTACACAGAAACAGGGCCTTTGGCCCTCCAAGCCTGTGCTGATCCAAATCTTCTATCTAAACCTGCCGCCTATTTTTGAAGGATCTGTATCCTTTTGCTCCCTGTCGTTTCATGTATCTGTCTAGATACATCTTAAATCAGGCTTGCTCCTCCCACCTCCACTGGGAATGCATTCCAGGCACTCACCACCCTCTGCATGAAGAACTTTCCACACATATCTCCCCTAAACTTTTCCCCTCTGACTTTGAATTCGTGACCCCGAGTAATTGAATCCTCCACTCTGGGAAGAAGTTTCTTGCTGTCCACCCTGTCTACACTGCTCATGATTCTGTGGGCCTCAATCAAATCTTTCCTTCTTACTTTAAACCAATACCCCATGGTAGTCGACATTTCCGTCCTTGTGAAAACCATCTTAGATTGCCCAGCCTCTCCTTATAGATAATATATTCAATTCCTCTGGCTTCAAACATAAATTGTCTCTTTTGCATTTGAGTGAACCTACTCCTTCCCTTGCATCTTGTTCTGAATGTACGTATAAAATGCCTAGGATTCCTCTTTAATCCTACTTGCCAAGACAGTTCACGGTCCCTTTTAGCCCTCTTAATTATTTGTTTTAAGTTCTTTCCTGTTTCCTTTATATTGTTCAAGGGCATTGTTTGATTTCACTTTCCTAAACCTAATACATGTTTCTTTTATCTTTTTGACTAAAGGTTCAATATTGCATTCCTCAGCTTTGCCGAACTTATCTTTCACCTCACAGGAACATGATGATTCTGAACTTTGACTAACTGACTTTTAAAAGACTCCCACATGTCAGATGTGGATTTACCCTCAAACAGTCTAATTTCTCTCATTCCTGCCTAACACTGTTGTAATTATCCTTCCCACAATTTAGCATTTTCACCCAAGAACTAGTTTTATCCATACTTACATGAAAAATTAAGGAATTATGATCACTGTTCTCAAAATGTTCCCGAACTGAAGCTTCAGTCACCTGGCTAGACTCATTTTCCAATACTAAGTCTATTACAGCCCCTTGCCTAGTTGGACTATTGACATATTGTATCAAGAAACTCTTCTGGATCCCTCTATCTGTTCAATCTAAGCTCCTGGAACTAAATAAGTCCCAGTCAATATTGGGGAATTTAAAATTACCCACTACAACAACCCTGTTACTTTTATATCATTCTATGACCTGCTTATTTATTTGTTTCTCTATCTCCCACTGGCTATTGGGAGGCCTATAGGATAGCCCCATCATAGCACCTTTCTTATTCCTGACTTCTACCCATAAGGCCTCACTGGATGAGCCCTCCAAGATGTCCTCTCTTAGTGCTGCTGTTGACAATCTGGTTAATCAGTAATGCAACTCCCGTACCTCTTTTAACATCCTTCTATATCTCACCTGAAACATCTAAACCACGGAACCATGAGCTGCCAGTCCCACCCTTCTTTCAAACAAGCTTTTGACATGACTACAACATCATAGTTCCACATACTAATCCAGCCTCTAAGCTCATCTACATTACCTGTTTTACTCCTTGCACTGAAATAAATACACTTCAGACCGCCATCATGCCGTGTTCATTAAGCTGGCCTTGCCTGTTCTTCCTATTAGACTTACTTGACTTAACCTCTACCTTCTTCTCCATCACTCCACCAGCTGACCTACTGCTCTAGTTCAACTCCCTTGCTACACTTGGTTTAAACCCTGCCAATGACACTCGTCGATCAGAATTTTGGTGCCCACCAGTTTAGGAGCAACCTGTACATCTTGTCTGAGTTTCACCTTCCCTTTGGAAGATGATCCAGATATCTGAAGGTCTTCCTCCTCTACCAGCACTTTAGCCTTGTGTTCAACTCTTTTATCTTCCTGTTTTTGGCCTCACTAGCACACGACACAGGATGTAATTCCAAGATTACAACCCTGGAAGTCCTGCTTTTCAACTCTCTATCTAACACGGTAAATTTCCTTTGCAGGACCTCATCTCTCATCCTGCCTATGTCGTTAGCACCAAAATGGATCATAATCTCTGCCTCCCCTTTCAGGATGTTCTATGCCTGCTGCTGCTGTTATTTTCCATTGAGAGGCCATCCCTCAGAACAATTTCCAAAATGGCATTCTTGTTTGAAAGGGGAATAACCACAGGGGAGCCCTGCACTGCCTGACCCTCCTGACATTCACCCATCTATCCAGAGTCATAGAGTCATAGAGTCCTACAACATGGAAACAAGCCCTTTGACCCGAAATGTCCATGTTAACTCCATTTCCCTGCACTTGGCCCATATCCTTCTCAACTTTTCCTAAAATGTATTCATCTGGCTGAACCTTTGGTGTGACCGCATCTCTGAAACTCCTACCTCTAAAACTCTGCCTCCTGTATGCTCCTCTGTGGGTCCAAGTGCCGCTTCAATTTATCCATGTAGTCTGAGATTAGTCTGAAAAGCAGCAGGTGGATAGACTTCCTGCAGACATAGTTGTCAGAAACATTTGACTTCTCCCTGATCTCCTGCATCTCATGGGAGGGACATACCACTCCACAAACTGCCATTACACCCCCTCGAGTAACTATTGGATTAAAAGAAAAAGGAAGACCTTACCCTGCCTTACTAGCGAAACTCAACACACACCTAAACCCACCTCTGACCTCACAGCAGCACTTTGACGTCTCTACTGAGGCTCTGCTGTTTCTAAGCCACAACCAAATTTTCCAGAAACCTTTCTGTTTCTCTTTAACTTTGGTTTGAAGAGGAGGGAGGGAAACTGTATAGTGATGCAATGTTTGAGGTTCTCCACTCTTTAACACTGTGTCCTCCATGATTCCCTTCTCACCCATACACCTAAGTATTCTAACCCTGTGGTGTTATATACTTTGGCATCACAAGTGCACATCTAAATATCAGATTATGAAGGTTTCTGTGTCTAACACACTTACAGACAGAGAGTTCCAGATTCCCGTTACATTCTAGGTGAATTTTCTTTCTTCCACATTTAAACCTCATGCCCTGACCTTAAATCTATGCTTCCCCCCCAACATCCCTTCCCCCACCTCCAACCCCAATCATTGATGCCTCCACCAAGGGGAAATATTCCTTCCTATCTACCCCTTGTCTACGCTCATCATAAAATTATATATCTCAATGTCAGTGTCTCTCAATCCTTTTTGCATCTTTTTTCCATGAACATCCAAGATGCCTAAATCTTTGCTGGTAAAAGGGAGAATATAGTCCAAATTATAGACAAAAAAACTTATACTTCCCTGCTATACAAGGCTTCATTTTAAAGTCTCCATGCTATCTGTCCAACCATGGCGTGTCCCTGCAGTACTGCAACACAAGAGGTCAACATTTTCTCTCTGTCCTATTCTGATGACAATCTATGTTCAGCCCACAGTCATTGAACCCCTCTGGGGTCCATAAGAAGCTGGAGCAAAAGTTGGCCATTCAGCCCATTGAGTTTGATCATAAATGATCTAATAGCTCTCAACTCCACTCTCCTGCCTTTTCTCCATAACCCTTGATTCCCTTACTGATGAAAAATCAGCCTTAAATATACATAGCAAACCAACCTCTATAGCACTCTACAGGAACGATTTTCCACAGATTCACCACTATCAGAGAAGAAATTCCTCATCTCAGCTTTAAACGTGCCACTCCGTATTCTGAGATGATACCCTTTGGTCTCAGACTCTTCCACAAGGGGAAAGAATGTTTCTGCATCGACCTTGTCAAGTCCCCTGAACATCCTGCCCTGTCCAGTTGGTAATGGTGGGACCTTTCTGCAGGCGGAAGGGCCAAGCAGAGCTTCTGAGAGTATGGATGGGCAGCAGGGAGAGGTGGGAACTGCTGATGGACATGAGAGAGGCAGCCTCAAGGTGCAGGGAGCCTCTGAGGACACCTGAAATTGTTTAAAGTAAGTCTGGCCCACCAGTTGCTTGGGCTATTCTTATGGAGGAGGAGCGTCTGCACTGAAATGCCTGGAACCCATTGGTACCCATTGCCAAGTGAGTGCAAGGGAAATGAGAGGGAGCCTCTGAGGGGAAAAATTCAAGGCAGCAAAACCGATATCGCTTCGGTCCAATGGGCAATTTCTAGTTGTGCTCCACTGCCTCCTCCAACCCCAACAACAGGTTCAAGCTGTTGGATGTCTTCAAACGTCATCACCATCATCATCTTTTGAGTTAGCTGTCAGAGTGCTGTCAACTGAGTCAAACTGTGTGGAAATGTTGAGCCTTGTTAATTATTCTCAAGGTTTCTATGAACTGATTGAAGTATGAACAGAGGCCTAGTTGTCAAAGAACTGGATTATGTTACACACGCTGGGCTGGTTCAGTCACAGCTACTGTTGGTGAGAATTGGTTAGTAGCAAAATTAATTGACAGGCACAACTGATGACACATTGCTTAATTACCACAATAAAAAAAATATTGTAAGGTCACATAAATCAATATTTTGACTCAATGCAGGTTGGCGGTTTAATATTGATTTCATCATCATAAGAACTGACACATAGATCTAAAAGCTGATTATTTCCAGTTTGTGTTTAATATTCTTACCTACAGTTATGTGAAAGCGCAGGGTTTCAATCGGTTTCTGTTAAGGATACAAGACCTGGTGAATTATTTATGTGCCTCCCCTTTGGCTCGAGTGGTTGTACAGCTCGGCATCTGACAACAGGAGAAAGTGAGGATTGTGGATACTGGAGATCAGAGTTGAAAAATGTGACAATGGAAAAGCGCAGCAGGTCAGGCAGCATCCGAGGAGCAGAGGGTCGACATTTCAGGCATAAGCCCTTCATCAGGAATTTTGATGTTCATTCCTGATGAAGGGCTTATGCCCAAAACGTCGATTCTTCTGCTCCTTGGATACTACCTGACCTGCTGTGCTTTTCCTGCGCCACACTTTTGACTCTGCATCTGACAACATCCTTTTGAAATGTCATTTCAGGCCTGCTTTCAGATGTGAGTCTCAGGGCTGAGTCTTATGTTTATGAGTCTGAATCCAAGTTGCATCAAATGGTCTTATTGTGGGGTCTAGTGGATTTCTTGCTGCACCTTACCAAACACACTTTATTAGAACAGAAGAACATAATGACTAGGAGCAGGAGTAGGCCATCTGGCTCCTCGAGACTACTCCACCATTCAATAAGATCATGGCTGATCTTTTCATGGCTTCAGCCCCCTCACTGTATCTCTTAATTCCTTCATTGTTCAAAAAAGTCTATCTTAGCTTTAAAAACATTTACTGAAGTCGTGTCAATTACTTCACTGGGCAGGGTCTTCCACAGATTCACAACTCTCTTCAGTTCAGTCCTAAATCTGCTCCCCCTAATTTTGAGGCCATGTCCTCTTACCTTAGTTTCACCCAGCAATGTAAACATTCTCTCTATGTCTATCTTATCTATTCCCTTCATAATTTCATATGTTTCTATCAGATTCCCCCCTCATTCTTTTAAATTCTAATGAATATAATGCCAGTCTACTCAGTCTCTCCTTATAAGCCAACCCCCTCAACTCTGGAATCAACCTAGTGAACCTCCTCTGTACCCCCTCTAGTGCCAGTACATCCTTTCTCAAGTAAAGAGTTCAAAACTGCATGCAGTACTCCAGGTGTGGCCTCACCAGCACCCTGCACAGTTGCAACATGACCTCGCTGTTTTTAAACTCAATCCCTTCAGCAGTGAAGGACAAAATTCCATTTACCTTCGTAATTACCTGCTGTACCTGCAGATCAACCTTGCACAAGGACACCCAGGTCCCTCTGCATAGCAGCATGCTGCAACTTTTTACCATTCAAGTAATAGTCCTTTTTACTGTTACTCCTAACAAAGTCGATGACTTCACATTTTTCCCACCCCATTCCTAATGTGTCTGCTTCCAATCCCATCTTACCATACTCCATTTCCAGAACAAATGGCCGCTCAGCTGACATGCCAGAATTCAACAACATTCCTTGCAACTATGCCATCTTTGAAAGGCCACTGTGGCATTCAGACAACTGTGGGCAATCTGGCATTGCCTCTTATTGGTGGCCACATGGCATGTAGCCCAGCCTGAGTAACAGTCTCTGGCACACACAACTCTGTTTACCCTCATTGTCATTTATCCACCAGCCCACACAATGTCTGTCTCTCATCTGACGGCACTATTTTGAGTCCCTGTTGCTCTTTCCCCAGAGCCCAATGGTCAATCGCTTCACATACAGATACATACAAACAATTCAACAAGTCCAAACCGGAGTTTTTACTGGTAGCCAGCAGAGGAGAAGAGAAAGGAAATGAATAAGACTGCAGTTTGCCCTTACAATTCAAATTAAATGCTAGCATCTTGATCTTGACAGTCAATGATGTGCAGCTCACGCTTACTAGAACTGGGTATCAGTCAGGGCCTGTTTACCTTCTAGTACCCCATGTAACTGAGCTCTGTCATCCTCAAGGTGAGCACCCTCCAGCTCAGTGTCCTTACCCTCACTGGTCCCATCACCCTGGCTCCTCAGGATCTATAAGGAGGGAGGGGGTAGGATGCACCAATTGCTTGTGGCATGTCACTTCTAGAGGCCTGGTTCTGGTAAGTCAGGCTCTGACTTAATTCCAGCACCTGAACGCCTGACTGATAAGAAGGAAGGTAATAGAATTTTCTGAAAGCTTTCCAACAACCTTAATGACCTTTAATCCTCCCCAGAGCAGCTTTGATGATGACGCTGACAGGGAGGCATTGCTTCTTCCCATCACCACCTGCTCTCAGTGTTACTGGCAAATTACTAATTGGCTGTGAAGCAATTCACTTGAAAAATTCTGGACTAAGTGACTAACTTTTATCTTTCTTCTTACCTATCATTTTTTCCTTCCCGTCTGAATTAACTGACTCCCAGTCCGTTGTGATATTGCGGTTCATATTAAAACAAATTGATACAGTCCAGAACATCTCTCAGCCAATCGCATCCAGGATATCTTTATCAATGACTTCAAGATATCTTCAAACTTACACATTTTGGAATAACTCCTTGTCTTCTGGTGAACTCCAGGGTATCTCTATTCTGTGATATAGCTATAGGGGAGGTACCCAACAGCAAACTTCTATCTGGGAATTAACATAACTTTTGTGTAGGTTACGATATAAGTATTTTCATAACGTACTCAACAGAATAGTCTAGATACAGATAATGTATCTAGACTATTATAGGCAGGATTGGTTACTTAACAGTTTTCTCATTGGAAAACTTCGATTTTGGGTTTGACTATACAACTGGTAGAATTTGACACAAAATAAGCCAAAAGATAAGTGTTAGAATAAAAAAGAGAACATAAAAATTATTAGCCATTAAAGGGATAAATTAATTTACAAAGTGTTAAACAATATCATTCAGCTTTTGTTCCTCTTTAAAGGAAGAAATAATCCAATCAGATGTTGCATTTTTGCTCACAATCATATTACAATTTTCATTTATTTTCATGTTCCAGCTATCCAGACTTCAGCTGGATTCAGTAAGCACAAAAACAGGGAGGAGGAATATTAAAATAATAAAGGAGCATTCCTACAGGAGCCATAAGTCATGTACATAAATAAAAGATTTAATGTGTGTAATCAGCGTGTTAGTCAGGGTATCAGGAAGTGCAAGAGAGAGAAGAGGAAAATGACTGGATGAGTCACTGAGCGGAGGAGAGAACATAATGTCAGGAATGACATAGCACTGGCTGGGATGAACACTGCCTATCAGAATGACATGTCATTCTATCAGAGAGAAAAAAAACACATACATTTCTGCTTTTCCTCTCTCTTCTTGCTGTGTAATCCTTCTACAGTACATTGTAATGTGCACAACCAGGCCAATTGTTGCCCTTATCTGATATCTGCAACTGAAAACCTTGTCTTTTGGTTTATTTTGCTGTAAGTGGGAGTTTGGTCATCCCAGCTGGCACATCTCCGACATAGTAGCAGCATTGGTTTATAATTGATTCACAGACTATGGTCCTCACCGACCAGACTAACTAATTGTCCATCTCTCATTTCTTTGAGAAGGTGCATGTGAGCTGGATTCTTCAACACCATTTTGTGACTTGTTAGGCCATTTCAGAGGACAGTTAGGAGTCAACTATATTGCTGTGGGTCGCAAGTCACATGTAGGCCAGACCAAGTAAAGATTGCAAGTTTCTGCTTAAGGGAAAGGCATTAGAATTCCAGGTGGATTCGAAGGATTTGAACTGAAAGGCTTGAGTTATATGGGGAGAGGTTGGATCGGCTGGAACTTTTTTCTCTGGAGCAGAGGAGACTGAGAGATAACCTGAAAGAGGTCTATAAAATAATGAGAGACATGGATAGCATAGATAGCCAATTGCATTTCCTCATAGAAGGGGAATCTAAAACTAGAGGCATAGGTTTAAGGTGAGAGGGGAGAGATACAAAAGCGTCCTGAGGGGCAATATTTTTACGCAGAGGGTGGTGAGTGTCTGGAACAGGCTGCCCCAGGTAGTGGTGGAAGTGAGTACAGTTTTGTCATTTAAGTAACTATAGACAGGTGCACAGATGGAACAGGTACAGAAGGATATGGAACAAACACAGGCAAATGGGACCAGCTTAAATTATGAAAACTAAACAGCATTGGCAAGTCAGGCCGAAGGGCCTGTTTCCATGCTGTACGGCTCTATAACTCTATGGGTGGAATATTTTATGCACAACTAACAGAAATGTAATGATCAGACAATTTGCTGAAGTGATGTTGGTTGAAAGATAAACATTGACATTGACCAGGAAGCCAGGAAGAATTTTTCTTGCCCTGCCCTGGCATATATATTATTTTAACCTGAGTCAATAGACAGGACCCAATTCGTTCCAAAAGCACCATTTCTAATGGAGTAGTACTGCTCCAGAAGGTCAGTCTTAATTTTGTGCTTTGTTTAAAACAAAGCTTTTGCAGAAGGTACTAAATTGAGGAACGTTTCACTGACACACAAGCAACAATATATATGGTTCTGTGTTCACAGGTTTGTCTCTGGGTCAGATTTTTGTGGTTTTAGACTTCACTTGATAAAAGGCTGACAGTTCATTGCGTTAGTACTCTGGCAGAAGTGCTATCCTTTGGTCAGACATTGAATTGCGACCTGTGTACTGAACTGATCAGAAACAGTCCCATGGTATTACTCGAAGTAAAGGAAGGCAGTCGTCCAGGTGTCCTCACCAATGCCTTGACTGGGCCCACTAAAACAGATTGTCTGGTCATTTACCTCATTGCTGCTGGTTGAATAGTGCAGTGCAAAAGAAAGATTCATGGAATGACAATTCACCAAGGTTCAGTCGACCACCAGTACACAGCAGCACTGTTTGCCATATGCAAGATGAAGGAATTCATCAAGACAGCACCTTTCAAACACATGACCTTTCCAATCTAGAAGGATAAGGGCAGCAGGTATATGGGAACACCACCACCTGTAAGTTCCATTTCAATTCCACGCATTATCCTGACTTGGAAATATATTGCTCTTTCTTCAGTATCACAGGATCAAAATCCTGGCATTCCCTCCCTAACAGCATTGTGAGTCTACCAATGAGCAAATGATCTGCAGAAGTCCAAGAGAGCAACTCATCACCACCTTCTCGATGGCAAATAGAGATGGACAATAAATGTTGGTTCATGATGCCCACAGCCCATGAATTAATAAAATAAAGATGAGGTCTTTTGACCCATCATGTCTGTGCCAGCTGTTTGGTAGGCCTATCCAATTCTTCTGCTCTTACCCCATCATCCTGTTAATTCTTTTACAACTGAGGTATGACTGTTTGGGCTGTGAGTGTGCCCCTGTGGTTGCAGTAACAGCAAACATGGCTTTTGTTCAATCCTCTTTAAGTGAGGACTGCAGATAGTGGAGATCATAATCGAAGAGTGTGGTGTTGGAAAAGCACAGCCGGTCAGGCAGCAGCCGAGGCGCAGGAGAGTCGATATTTTGGGCATAAGCCCTTCATCAGGAATCCATGCAATCTTGCATCACAACTATCCGATGCGTAAGAAATTGTTTCCTCATGTGCTCTGAATTCTTTTACTGATCACCTGTGTGATCCGGTGACAGACCCTTGATTCACAGGAAAAAGCTATGCTTTATTTCATCCACTGAATAAGCCTCCACAGCATGTGCACTTCAAAAATATTCCATTGCCCATAATAGGCACTATGAACATGTAAAAGGTGCTTTGTCGAAATTGCTGTCTCATGCATCTACCACAGTGATCACATGGAAAATAGACCATTGTTTATTTTTTGTTCATCAATTCCTATTAAACGCATGATATTTTTGTTTTCCCCAGCCAAAGGGCATTCTAGCTTCCACATTTGCTGCAGAAATAATAAGGAAGAAAAATACTCAAGTTGTGTTGTAACAGCATAGAATTTTTTGGCACTAGTCATCAGGTCTGCAATAAATAAGCTTGTGCATACAGAATTCAAGAAAAGGTGCCTCAACCTTAATTTATCCTTTCTGTTTACAGATGCTTCTGGCCTTGTTACTTCTTCGTTTTTTTTAAAATTCCTTCTTTATTTAAGAATGGTGAACTGTCAGATTATTGGTCTGCTGGGATTATGAGCAAACAGATTTATAATGTCCGCATCGTATGATTGGTCAGAAATGCAACTCAGCTGTCTTAGATTACATTACATCAGCTATTATCAATCTGACTGAGACAGCGTCAAGTCGAGAACCTCATTAGATCCAAAATATTTCAGCGCAATTACATTTTTTCATTAATCCCCAGTCAGTGTAGCTCAATTCACATTCACTCCTCTCAGACGAAAAGGTGATGAACTTTCACTGCCCAGGGGCTTGCAGCAGTGAAAGCACAAACTGATTCAAAGTGATTGAGGCACTATTGTCTTATGTGTCCACCTGTTAGTGATCCACGAAGTGGGTGGGGTGGCCTTCCTCAGGGAATTACCTAATGATCCTCCAACCCCTGACCCTGACTTTCTGATTCTTCCCACATTTCCTGTGCCCCACCAATTGGCAGCTGTGCTTTCAACCATCTGGATTCCGAGCTCTGGAATTCCCTCTTTAATATTCCATCTCTCTCTCTCTCTCTCTCTCTCTCCCTTTAAGATATACCTAACTCTTTGGCTGACCTAAAGACACCTTCTCTGGCTCAGTGATAAATCTTCATTGATAATGTTTCCACGGAGTACCTTATGTCTCACCTTGCTAAATGTCAGCCTGCTAACCTTGCTGCCCTATTACCCTGCTCGTGTCAATCAGTCAGTCACCAAATTGCCTTTTAGCAAAAGAGCTCACAGGATGTTGCACTGCATTACATCACTCGTCTTAAAGTACAAAGCCCAGCAGCAAGTCACTGCCTCCAGGTAATAAGAGAGAAACTAAGTTTCAGTCAAACAACTAAGATTAGCAGTCACACTCTGTACACAGAGGATATAATAACTACAATCAGTGTGTTAGCCATCGACTCTTCAAATGCACTGACAACATGAATCACCAAATACAACAAGTTTAATCCTATCGAAATGAAAACTGATTGGTCCAACTCTATATGAACAGTGTTGCTCAGGGTCCTAGTGAGAATTATAATTACAAATGAGCTACTCGTGAAACAGAAGTAAAAGAAATTTTAAAAGTTGTGACAGAATTTTATAAACAACAATTATTTATAAGCAACATTTTTAGGGAATTCTAGAAATTTGCAGCACAGGAGGCTATCCAACTGACTCTTCTTTTTGTTAAGTCCGCGCTGCGTATTTCTTTTGGAGGATTGTTTGCCCCAAGCCCTAGTGAGTTCTCTTGTGGTATCAGACCAAATTCACCACATTAGCAATCTACCCTGCTCCTATCACATCCTCACAAAAGACCAAAAGGGAAATACAGCACAGGAAAAGGCCTTTCAGCCCTCCAAACCTGTGCTGACCATCGTATCCTGACTAAAGTAAAAAAGAAACCTTTTGCCCTTATTCAGTCTGTATCCCTCTATTCCCTCCCTATTCATGTAACCATCCGGATGCCTCTTAAATGTCGCTAACGTGCCTGCATCCATGTCTGATTCCAGCCTCATCTTTCCACTTGCCATCCCCAAATTAGCAGGTGTAACAGAGTTCTGTCATGGACAACAACAACATAATCCTCCTCAAACTCCTCCTGCAGTGACTGCTCATGTTCTCCCGGCTCCTCAGCATCCAAGACATCATCTTGTTGTCTTCTCCAACTGTGCAGAGTCCACCCCACCAGAAAGATGTGGCGCCCTCTCTCTGGTCTATGCTGTAGTGCCTCCCTAAGCAGAGATGAGGAGAAACTTCTTCAGTCAGAGAGTGATGAATTTATGGAATTCATTGCCACAGAAGGCTATGGAGGCCAGGTCATTGAGTATATTTAAGATGGAGGTAGATAGTTCTTGATTGTAAAGGGGATTAAGGGTCACAAGGAGAAAGTGGGAGAATGGGGTTGAGAAACTTATCAGCCAGGATTGAGTGGCAAGGCAGACTCAATAGGCTAAATGGCTCAATTTCTGCTCCTAGGTCTTATGGTCTAAGCAGTAGAAGCTCCTCTTCAGCAGCCTGTTTGTCCTTTTCATCGCAGTTGGATGAGACACGGGCAGTATTTACTCTGTGCTCTGCAGGATTCCGCACTTCCGCAAAGCAACCTGATACGGAAGCAGCCCACCATGGGCATTATTCCAGCCATTTTGGAGTAGTACTTCAGGTCCAGAAAACAGAACGTGATGACATAGAACCCCGCCACGGTGGGCACCATCAGTACTGGGCCACACCTGGGCACTAGGTAGCCCTCCATGTCCCATTTTACCTCATCCAACCACTATATTCCTAAAATCTTCTGTCAAACCTTGGCATTGTGTAAGGTTTAGTAGATAGAAGGAAAATGGGCTTTTGCAATAGATATATTAGCTTTATTTTAGATTATGATGGGTTAGTTGACCTCATAGTGAAATCCAGACTCAACTGGAGGACTGGCTGACCACAAAAACAGAAACATTCTCACTTTTGGCTTCAGTGCTAGAGAAGAAAAAGAGCATTAATGGATGAAACTCCCCTTGTGCACATTTTTCTGTGTTATGTTGATGTAGCTAAAGTCTATAAATATCTGGGTGGGTTAAGGTAATCAGGCAATTCCAATTGCACAGCTCTGAGTGCCGGATCCATTGAGATGCGTTATTGACTTAAAAGCAGCTAGAAATGGGGATGCAGGCAAATTGTCTGAGAGCAAATGATACTTTGTGGAGGAGTCTGGGTCAGTTCACATGAACAAAATGGTTGCAGAGAACAATCTTCTTGTGAAGCTGTTGCTTTTAGACAAATTGATAAGTGTCTGCAAAGCACAGAAACACATTTCTGACATTCAGAGAATAATTCTGAATTAACATATCAGAAGCTCTGGTGCAAAAGAAAACATTGTTTTTCTGAATCACTGTATTGCTCCCCATCTTTGCAGAAGGTTCCTCGATATTTGGAACAAAACAAAGAATGCAGATGCTGGAAATCTGAAACAAATCCAGAAATCACTGGAGACACCCAGCAGGACTGATAATATCTGAAGTTCTGATGAAGAGTTCCTGGACTTGAAACGTTGATTATGGTTTTATCTCCCTACAGTTGCTACCATATCTGTGGAGTGTCTTCAGAAATTTTCATTTTTGTTCATTGATATCTAGTTATTTTCAGTAGTTAGAATGAGGGTGTTGGCAGATTTATTGCCTGCTTTATATCTGTTCTGAATCTTTTTTCCATTGACCACATATTGCCTGTACCTTCTCTGGAGTAGGTGATGGTATCTAATGGGGAGAATCCGCCCTAAATGTTTTCTGATCTTCATTTTCCTTGACCTGTATTCACCTGAAGGCTAATGGCATACAAGACTATGCCTGTCAAATTACTAGATCTGTTCTTCAGAATCCTTTCCTTTTGAAAGGGAGTGCAGGGTGGGGCAACTGTTGGGAGTATGATAATCAGCCTCTGATCTGACAGTATCAGAGCATTCAGGGCATTAGTCAGTTGACAGAACAGTCTTTTCCCTGAGGTGGGTGAGTCCAGAACTAGAGGGCATAGGTTTAGGGTGAGAGGGGAAAGAGATAAAAGAGGCCTAAGAGGCAACTTTTTCACTCAGAGGGTGGTTTGTGTATGGAATGAGCTGCCAGAGGAAGTGGTGGAGGCTAATACAATTGCAACATTTAAAAGGCATCTGGATGGGTATATGAATAGGAAGGGTTTGGAGGGATATGGGCCAGGTTCTGGCAGGTGGGACTAGATTGTGTTGGGTTGGGATATCTGGTCGGCATGGATAAGTTGGACCGAAGGGTCTGTTTCCATGCTGTACATCTCTATGACTCTGAAATCTAACTGTTTCTTACACATATTAGACAATCTGAGATGACTGACTGAGATGAGAGACTAGGACCCAACGATATAGCCTTAGAATAAAGGGAACACCCTTTAGAATGGAGATGAGGAGAAACTTCTTTAGCCAGAGAGTGGTGAACCTATGGAATTCATTACCACAGAAGCCTGTGGAGACCAGGTCATTGAGTATATTTAAGACAGAGATAGGTTCTTGATTGTAAAGGGGATCAAAGATTACAGGGAGGAAACAGGAGAATGGAGTTGAGAAACATATCAGCCATGGTTGAATGGTGGAGCAAACTCAATGGGCCAAATGGCCTAATTTCTGCTCCTATGTCTTATGGTCTTATGGATTGCTGACACTCAATAGTCCACCTGCTTTCTATGGTCATCTGAGGGTAGTAACAGCTTAACAGTTTATGATGAATACATTGTCTTTGCTTTAGTTTTTAATCTCTGAAGTACGCAGATCCAGCACCACATGTGCATCAATTGTGCATAAAACAAACAATATGTTGTGCGTTTCACAACGTGGCCTGATAATGGAATTTCCCTTTCTCTGTTTTGCTAGGGGAAATAAAATCCCCATCTATTTTCATTTTCTGGCCGCAATGTCCCTAAGCAAATTTGAAAACATTTCTAGAGTGTTCTTCTTCCCCTGTCCTGTCACCACTTTTAGGAACCGGCTACGTGTAAATTGGCTGCCCCACTACAGATTGGGAATTTTCTGTCTCATTCACGGTCTCTAATGGAGTTAAGCAGCACCAACCCTCTCCACTGTATTTTTCTCCATCATGCCCTCCAATGTCTTCTGTGACAGTAATCCTGACATCATCAAACACACAGAGCATACAACTGGGAAGCTGCTCAAACACAGACAAATCTAATAAAAAGCCAAATGCTACAAAGAAATACAGCCTGTTTGCCTGTGCCTGCACTGGTTGCCAGTTCAATATAACAAGGATTTGGTCTCCAAATGTGCTAATGTTGGCCTAAGACCAGCATGAAGAAAACTGAAGCAATGCACCAGCTTACTCCAGATAAACCTTCTCTGGACTCTAAGGTTCCAGACCATGAACAGGATCTGTCATCAGTGCATAAATTCACCTATCCTGGCATCACCCACTGTCTATACTGACGATGAGACAGTTGTATGAATTTTGTCAAAGAAAGTATATCCATCAGCCAGATTTCACTGACAACATGACTAATAAAGATAAGTTAGCCAATTGCCCAAACTGGAAGACAATAGAAAAATGACACTGCCTAATCAACTCTGTCCACAGGAGGCTTGGACTGTGTTCCACTGTCATACCAAGATGTTCAACTGTTAGCAATTGAGCTTCTTTCAGAGCCTTCTGAAGACAGATAACAAGGCAAAATACCAGACACTGAGATGTTTGTTCAAGCTGACATGCCAAGCATTCATATCATAGCGAGACAGTCACAACTGAGTTAGGCTGGTCATGTCTGAAAGTGTGTTGCTGGAAAAGCGCAGCAGGTCAGGCAGCATCCAAGGAGCAGGAGAATCGACGTTTCGGGCATGAGCCTTTCTTCAGGAAGGGCTCATGCCCGAAACGTTGATTCTCCTACTCCTTGGATGCTGACCAATTTATTGAAGCAATTCTAGGCATAGATAGGCCTCACCAGTCTCCTATATTCACATGGATCCTCCCAAATGCTCCAGGCAACGGACATGGTCATCTCTGCTTTGAAGTGTGAACAACCAAAGTAGGTGCTGTGCTTTTCCAGCACCACACTCTCGACTCTGATCTCCAGCCTCTGCAGAGCTCACTTTCTCCTAAGTTTCAAAGGTGTTCTCCTCACTGTGCTGCTGAGCATTTACCCTTCAATCAACATTACAAACACAGGCCCCCTACTCATCGTCACAGTACTGATTCTCAGAGCTTACTGTGTGCAAATTGGCTACTGCAACTCTCACATTACAAAAATTACTGCACTTCAAAAGTACTTGATTACCTGCAATGGCCTTTTGAGATATCCACTGGGACATGAAAGGGCGATACAAATGCAGCTAATCCATTATTATTCTGAATATTGAGTCCAATTGCCACATGGGAAACTAAGCACAGAATGATATTTCAGTGCTCAAATTGACTGTTGCGGTTTTACATTAAAGTAATGACCACACTTTACAAATGCACTCCATTGGCTAAAAAGTGCTCCAGGATGTCCAGAGGGCATGCACATTGCTGTACAAATACTTTCCTTTCCTTTCCTTCCCTCCTTTTTCTGGGTCCTTCTTGGAAACTTAATTGTTTGTCACTCCACTTCCTCATTTATGTACCCAGGAATTCCTCGTCCTGAGCCAGGAAGGCTTGTTGAAAGTGATACAAAGACAGGATTGGAATGGGTTGTGATGCCCCACTTGGAAGAATGGCTGAGCAATAATCGAATAGATATTCCCATTGTGTTATTTTGATATGATTGCCAGTGTCTGAAGCACAATGCTTGGACAATTCCAGTTCTGCCATCTGAGGTTACTGGAATACAGAATAATAATGTGGGATAACTAGCTGACTTATCTATACCAGCATTAGCCCCCTCAAAAAGGAGGCAGAAGGCGTGAATCAGGGAAGTTGCTAACTATCATGCATGAAGATCATGTATAGTTGATCCATCCAGGCCACGGCTTCAGTTCATTCAAAGCCAAGGCTGTGTCGACACATGGAACATAGAACATAAAACAATACAGCGCAGATCAGGCCCTTTGGCCCTCAACGTTGTGCCGAACTGTGAATTAATGTAAGTCCATTCCCCTACACTATCCCATCATTATCCATGTGCTTAGCCAAGGATTGTTTAAATCTCCCTAATGTGTATGAGTTAACTACATTGGCAGGTAGGGCATTCCACACCCTTACCACTCTCTGAGTAAAGAACCTGCCTCTGACATCTGTCTTAAATCTATCACCCCTCAATTTGTAGCTATGCCCCCTCATACAGGCTGACGTCATCATCCTAGGAAACAGACTTTCACTGTCTACCCTATCTAATCCTCTGATCATCTCAGCCAATCAGGCAGTGGATTCTGGAAAATCTGAAATTTGAGGGCTTATTTTTGTTGGTTGTTGGAGTCAAGGAACGTGGAGCTAAGTAGCGTGAATGAGCTATGGTATGGATCACCTATGTGCTGTTTGAATGGCAGATTATGGCCATTGGGATGAATGGCCTTCATCTTGTTCCCATGCCACTACTGCCCCCAGTACTTTTGAGTTAAGACAGAATGGTGTGCAACTAATGATGGAATTCAAACAGCAAGCCTAAAGGTCCTCCATGGTAATACACTGAGAAATCCATGTGAGCACAGTGTCTGTTTGCCTGACACAGGGTGCACGCTTTTGCCCTACAGGATGCAAGCCAGCAACACACTGGTCTTTCAAGTAGGTTAGCAGAGCCAAGGTGTGTTCAAAAAGAAAATGATGGGTCTCAGATCGGTGAAAACGGTGAGAACTTGTGATCTTTGTCAGTGTGAACATTGCGAAACAAGGCTGCAAACATTTGAGTGGGGAATGTTAAGATGAAACATCACCAGAGCTTGGCATTCACAGGACGTACAGAAGCATGTTAAAGGCAGAGTTCACACACACTCTCCATAACCACTGGTTTGGTTTGTCCAGGATTCTTAGGAACAGGTTTGCAGAAGCCAGGCATGTCAGGATTCAGGACTTGCACTGATGTTATTCAGTGTTTGGTAATTGTCCATGTTGTCACCAATGAGAATCCCTTTTAGTGAGTCAAACCCACGGCCACAAATTGATAATGCCCTGGAACACTGCAGGCAAAATAACGTACCACAGAGGACTGACTGGTCAAGGCTGCATCATAGGGAATAACCTTCACCCGAAAGTGACTTACATCTTACAATTTATCATCTTCCCAAGGAGGAAGGTGACTCGGTGTCCAGTAGAAATTCATAGAAGAGAAGCCAGAGAATTCATAGCACAAGAGGAGATCGTTCAGCCCATTCTGTTCATGCTGGTTCTATGCAAGAGCATTCATCTAGTCCCAGTCATCAGCCTAATCTGTCGGCTAGCAAATGATTCTTGTTCAGGTGTTTACCCAATCCTGTTGTGAAATTCACAAATGGATTTGCCTCCACTACACTCTCAGACAGTGCATTCCTCCTCCGAAGCACTTATTGGGTAAAAATGCTTATCCTCAACTCGCCTTTGGTATTTTTTTTGCCAATCACTTGAACCAATTTTCCTCCACATCACAATCTTTCAATTTAACGATGACAGTTTCTCTCTATCCGCTCTGCCAGGGCCCTCCTGATTTTGGAAAAGTGAGGGCTGC
Organism: Chiloscyllium plagiosum; assembly: GCF_037043375.1. Lineage (NCBI taxonomy): Eukaryota > Metazoa > Chordata > Chondrichthyes > Orectolobiformes > Hemiscylliidae > Chiloscyllium > Chiloscyllium plagiosum. Next base: position 18,608,221 of record NW_028270151.1, on the reverse strand, counting down.
AGATGCTGGAGAGTCACAGAAAGAGCGGGAGCACCAGGAGGAAGTGACGACGACCAGAGGGGCAGCCGAGACCCGGAAGCAGTTAGTGTAAGCTTACCTGGGTAGGTTTTTTCCCCCTTTAAAAGCGCGAAGGAGAGGAACCCGAGGCACTACACGGGTAGTGCCTCCCACCCGCCCTCCTCCTCTAACCTAATAATAACACCTGTTTTGGTAAGTAGGTAAGTGCTGAATTTTGCTTGTTGTATTCTTTAGACCCAGTTTTTTTTTAAATAAAAGTTAGCTTTAGAGGGATGGCAGTGAAGGCAGTGCAATGTTCCTCCTGCAACATGTATGAGGTGAGGGATGCCATCGACGTCCCTGCCGATTACACTTGCAGGAAGTGCACCCATCTCCAGCTCCTCCAAGACCGTGTTAGGGAACTGGAGCTGGAGTTGGATGAACTTCGGATCATTCGGGAGGCAGAGGGGGTCATAGATCAGAGTTATAGGGAGGTAGTAACTCCAAAGATGGCAGATAGATGGGTGACAGTGAGGGGGACTGGGAGGAAGCAGCCAGTGCAGGGACCCCCTGCGGCCGTTCCCCTCAAGAACAAGTATACCGTTTTGGATACTTGTGGGGGGGATGACTTACCAGGGGTAAGTAACGGGGCTCAGGTCTCTGGCACGGAGCCTGTCCCCGTTACTCAGAAGGGAAGGGTGAAGAAGAGCAGAGCAGTAGTAATTGGGGACTCGATAGTTAGGGGCACAGATAGGCGGTTTTGTGGGAACGAGAGAGACTCACGTTTGGTATGTTGCCTCCCAGGTGCAAGGGTACGTGATGTCTCTGATCGTGTTTTCCGGGTCCTGGAGGGGGAGGGGGAGCAGCCCGAAGTCGTGGTCCATATTGGCACCAACGACATAGGTAGGAGGAGTGCCGAGGATGTTAGACAGGCTTTCAGGGAGCTAGGTTGGAAGCTCAGAGTTAGAACGAACAGAGTTGTTGTCTCTGGTTTGTTACCCGTGCCACGTGATAGAGATTCGAGGAATAGGGAAAGAGAACACTTAAATGCGTGGCTACAGGGATGGTGCAGGAGGGAGGGATTCCGGTTTTTGGATAACTGGGGTTCTTTCTGGGGACGGTGGGACCTCTATAAACAGGATGGTCTACACCTGAACCTGAGGGGCACCAGTATCCTTGGGGGGAGGTTTGCTAGTGCTCTTGGCGGGGGTTTAAACTAACTCTGCAGGGGCATGGGAACCCAGATTGTAGCTTCAGGGTGCAGGGCCTGGAGTGTAGAGAGGTTAGGAACATGGCATCAATTTCCAAGGAGGGTGTCTGTAAACAGGAAAGTGGCTTGAAGTGTGTATACTTCAATGCAAGAAGTATACGAAATAAGGTAGGTGAACTTGCAGTGTGGGTTGGTACCTGGGACTTCGATGTTGTGGCTATTACGGAGACATGGCTAGAACAGGGACAGGATTGGCTGTTGCAGGTTCCAGGATTTAAATGTTTTAGTAGGGTCAGAGGTGGGGTAAAAGAGGGGGAGGTGTGGCATTGCTTGTCAAAGATAGTATTACAGTGGTGGAAAGGACGATGGATGAGGACTTGCCATCTGAGGTAGTTTGGGCTGAAGTTCGGAATAGGAAAGGTGAGGTCACCCTGTTAGGAGTCTTTTACAGGCCTCCCAATAGTCCTAGAAACGTAGAAGAAAGGATAGGGAAGGTGATTCAGGAGATGAGTGACAGTAATAGGGTGGTTGTTATGGGGGACTTTAACTTTCCTGATATTGATTGGGAAAGCTATAGCTCAAGTTCGTTAGATGGGTCAGTGTTTGTTCAATGTGTGCAGGAGAGTTTCCTGACACAATATGTAGACAGGCCAACAAGAGGTGAGGCCATACTGGATTTGGTTCTGGGTAACGAACCAGGCCAGGTGTTAGAATTAGAGATAGGTGAGCACTTTGGGGATAGCGACCATAATTCGGTGATTTTTACTCTCGTGATGGAGAGGGATAAGTGTGTACTACAGGGCAAGAGTTATAGCTGGGGTCAGGGAAATTATGATGCGGTGAGGCATGACTTAGGATGTGTGGCTTGGAAAAGTAGACTCCAAGGCAAGAGTGTAAATGATATGTGGAGCTTGTTCAAGGAGCAACTATTGAGTGTCCTTGATAATTATGTACCTGTCAGGCAGGGAGGAAAGGGTCGTGCGAGGGAGCCGTGGTTTAATAAGGAATTGGAATCCCTTGTTAAATGGAAGAGGGCAGCCTATCTCAAGATGAGACGTGAAGGTTCAATTGGGGTGATTGAGAGTTATAGGGTAGCCAGGAAGGACCTGAAGAGAGAGCTAAGAGCAGCAAGGAGGGGACATGAAAGGTCCTTAGTTGGTAGGATTAGGGAAAATCCTAAGGCTTTCTATAGGTATGTTAGGAATAAAAGAATGACTAGGGTAGGAATAGGTCCAGTCAAGGATAGTAGTGGGAAGTTGCGTGTGGAGGCGGAAGAGATTGGGGAGACACTGAATGAATACTTTTCTTCAGTATTTACTCAGGAACAGGGCATTGTCGTCGATGTGAATACTGAGTCACAAATAAGTAGAATGGATGGCTTTGAGGTATGTAGAGAAGAGGTGTTGGAAATTCTGGAAAAGGTGAAAATAGATAAGTCCCCTGGGCCTGATGGCATTTATCCTAGGATTCTCTGGGAAGCAAGGGAGGAGATTGCAGAGCCATTGGCCTTGATTTTTATGTCCTTTTTGTCTACAGGAGTAGTGCCAGAAGACTGGAGGATAGCAAATGTGGTTCCCTTGTTCAAAAAGGGGAGTAGGGATAACCCTAGTAACTATAGGCCGGTGAGTCTCACTTCTGTTGTGGGCAAAGTCTTAGAGAGAATTGTAAGGGATAGGATTTATGCACATCTGGATAGGAATAATGTGATCAAGGATAGTCAGCATGGTTTTGTGAAGGGCAGGTCGTGCCTCACAAACCTTATTGAATTCTTTGAAAAGGTGACGAAGGAGGTTGATGAGGGGAAAGCGGTAGATGTGGTATATATGGATTTTAGTAAGGCGTTTGATAAGGTTCCCCATGGTAGGCTACTGCAGAAAATACGGAGATATGGCATTGAGGGTGAGTTGGAGGTTTGGATTAGGAATTGGCTGGATGGAAGAAGACAGAGGGTAGTAGTTGATGGCAAAGTTTCTTCATGGAGTGCCGTCACTAGCGGTGTTCCGCAAGGACCATTGCTGTTTGTCATTTTTATAAATGACCTGGAAGAGGGGTTAGAAGGTTGGGTGAGCAAGTTTGCGGATGATACGAAAGTCGGAGGAGTTGTTGACAGTGAGGAAGGATGTGGCAGGTTACAGCAGGATATAGAGAAGCTGCAGAGCTGGGCAGAAAGGTGGCAAATGGAATTCAATGTAGCTAAATGTGAGGTGATTCACTTTGGGAAGAATAACAAAAAGATGGGGTACTGGGCTAATGGTCGGATACTTGGTAGTGTGGATGAGCAGAGGGATCTTGGTGTCCATGTACACAGATCTCTGAAAGTTGCCACCCAGGTAAATAGTGCGGTGAGGAAGGCATATGGCGTACTGGCTTTTATTGGTAGAGGAATTGAGTTCCGGAGTCCTGAGGTCATGATGCAGTTGTATAAGACTCTGGTGCGGCCGCATCTGGAATATTGTGTGCAGTTTTGGTCGCCATACTATAGGAAGGATGTGGAGGCACTGGAACGGGTGCAGAGGAGGTTTACCAGGATGTTGCCTGGTATGGAAGGAAGATCGTATGAGGAAAGACTGAGACACTTGGGGCTGTTTTCATTAGAGAAAAGAAGGTTTAGGGGTGACTTGATTGAGGTGTACAAGATGATTAGGGGGTTAGATAGGGTTGACAGTGTGAACCTTTTCCCGCGTATGGAGTCGGGTATTACAAGGGGGCATAGCTTTAAATTAAGAGGGGGTAGATATAGGACTGAAGTTAGGGGTAGGTTCTTCACTCAGCGAGTCGTAAGTTCATGGAATGCCCTGCCAGCAGCAGTGGTGGACTCTCCCTCTTTATGGGCATTTAAGCGGGCATTGGATAGGTATATGGAGGATAGTGGGTTAGTATAGGTTAGGTGGGCTTGGATCGGCGCAACATCGAGGGCCAAAGGGCCTGTACTGCGCTGTATTCTTCTATGTTCTATGTAAAAAGAGTGGCGCTGGAAAAGCACAGCAGGTCAGGCAGCATCCGAGGGGCAGGACAGTTGATGTTTCAGGCCTAAGCCCTTCATCAGGAATGTGGGCAGGGAAGGCGGCTGAGAGATAAATAGGAGGGGGTGGGGCTGGTGGGGAGGTAGCTGGGAAGGTGATAGGTAGATGCAGGTGGGGGGTGATGATGATAGGTTGGTGGGGATGGTGGAGTGGACAGGTGGGAAGGAAATTGGACAGGCAGAACAGGTTAAAAGGGTAGTGCTGAGTTGGAGGGTTGGATCTGGGATAAGGTGGGGGGGAGGGGAGATTTGCAAACTTGTGAAGTCGATGTTCATGCCATGTAGTTGAAGTATCCCAAGGCGGAAGATAAGGCATTCTTCCTCCAAGGTGGCTTGGATGTGGCAGTGGAGGCAGCCCAGGATTTACATGTTTCCCAGTGGAGTGGGAGGGGGAGTTGAAGTGGTCAGCCACAGGGCATTGGGGTTGTGAAGAGGGCAGTGACGAGTTGGAGGATTGGATCTGGAATGACGTTGGAGGAGGAAAGATTTGGAAATTAGTGAAGTCCTCCTTTTGAACACATCAAATGTCTTCTCATGCTATTCTTCGTGAAGGAGAACCACTCCAGCATCTCCAACTGAGGATTATTAGGTTGGAATTTCTCATGACCAAGACGCAGATAGCATGAACGTCTTAAGAACGGGTACAGTATAAGTGGCCATTAAACACACCAGGGAAGATGTTACCATTACTCTCCACACACACACACACATGCACACACACACCCACACACATATACACACACACACATCCCCACACTCAACTGAATAGTGACTCCACCAGATGGAGCTGCATATCTTTAGCAGGAACTGACTTGTTGCTCTACGACTCAGAGATGTTGCAACATCATAAGGGTTCACCCAACTGCCTTACTGTAATATTGGCAGGAGAACTGTGGACACTCTAAAAATAAGAAGGAGGAAATACACTTGGGAATTAAGCTAGCACCTTCCACAACCTTAGAACATCTTAATGTGTTTTATGTATGTAGAGTGCAGTCACTGTTGTAATGCAGGAAATGTGGCAGCCAATCTGTGCACAACGAGCTCCCACAAACAGCAATGTAATGGTGAATGAGTAATCTGGCTTCTTAATATTGATTGTAAACTCAGTATTAACCAGCATACTGGAGATACCTTTCCTGCTTTCCTTCAAGTATAGTCAAGATTAGAGTGGTGCTGGAAAAGCACAGCAGGTCTTTTCCAGCACCACTCTAACCTTGACTCTAATCTCCAGCATCTGCAGTCCTCACGTTCGCCTTCCTTCAAATAGAGTCATGCTTTCATTTACATCTCATAGTCATAGAGTCATAGAGATGTACAGCATGGAAACAGACCCTTCAGTCCAAGCCGTCCATGCTGACCAGATATCCCAACCCAATCTAGTCCCACCTGCCAGCGCCCAACCCATATCCCTCCAAACCCTTCCTATTCATATACACATCCAAATGCCTCTTAAATGTTGCAAATGTTACAAGCGTCCACCACATCCTCTGGCAGCTCATTCCATAAACGTACCACCTTCTGCATGAAAAAGTTGCCCTTTAGGTCTCTTTTATATTTTTCCCCTCTCATCCTAAACCTAAGTCCTCTAGTTCTGGACTCCCTGACTCCAGGGAAAAGACTTTGTCTATTTATCCTATCTATGCCCCTCATAATTTTGTAAACCTCTAGAAGGTCAACCCTCAGCCTCCGAAGCTCCAGGGAAAACAGCCCCAGCCTGTTCAGCCTCTCCCTATAGCTCAGATCCTCCAACCCTGGCAACATCCTTGTAAATCTTTTCTGAACCTTTTCAAGTTTTGCAACATCTTTCTGAAAGGAAGGAGACCTGAATTGCACGCAATATTCCAACAGTGGCCTAACCAATGTCCTGTACAGCCGCAACATGACCTCCCAACTCCTGTACTCAATACTCTGACCAACAAAGGAAAGCATACCAAATGCCTTCTTCACTATCCTATCTACCTGCAACTCCACTTTCAAGGAGCTATGAACTGCACTCCAAGGTCTCTTTGTTCAGCAACACTCCCTACGACCTTACCATTATGTGTATAAGTTCTGCTAAGATTTACTTTCCCAAAATGCAGCACCTCGCATTTATCTGAATTAAATTCCATCTGCCACTTCTCGGCCCATTGGCCCATCTGGTCAAGATCCTGTTGTAATCTGAGGTAACCCTCTTCACTGTCCACTACACCTCCAATTTTGGTGTCATCTGCAAACTTACTAACTGTACCTCTTATGCTCGCATCCAAATCATTTATGAGCTGAAAAATGTATTGCTAGAAAAGCGCAGCAGGTCAGGCAGCATCCAAGGAGCAGGAGAATCGACGTTTCGGGCATAATCCCTACTTCAGGAATGAGGAAGGTGTGCCAAGCAGGCTAAGATAAAAGGTAGGGAGGACGGACTTGGGGGAGGGGCGTTGGGAATGTGATAGGTGGAAGAAGGTTAAGTGAGGGTGATAGGCCGGAGAGGGGGTGGGGGCAGAGAGGTCGGGAAGAAGATTGCAGGTTAAGAAGACGGTGCTGAGTCCGAGGGTTGCGACTGAGATAAGGTGGGGGGAGGGGAAATGAGGAAGCTGAGAAATCTGCATTCATCCCTTGTAGTTGGAGGGTTCCCAGGCGGAAGATGAGGCGCTCTTCCTCCAGACGTCATGTTGCCATGGTCTGGCGATGGAGGAGGCCAAGGACCTACATGTCCTTGGCGGAGTGGGAGGGGGAGTTAAAGTGTTCAGCCACAGGGCGGTTGGGTTGGTTGGTGCAGGTGTCCCAGAGGTGTTCTCTGAAACGTTCCACAAGTAGGCGGCCTGTCTCCTCAATGTAGAGGAGGCCACATCGGGTGCAGCAGATGCAATAAATGATGTGTGTGGAGGTGCAGGTGAATTTGTGACAGATATGGAAGGATCCCTTGGGGCCTTGGAGGGAAGTGAGGGGGGAGGTGTGGGCACAAGTTTTGCATTTCTTGCGGTTGCAGGGGAAGGTGCCGGGACCAGTGGGGTTCTGTCCTGGTGGCGATTGGAGGGGCGGGGTTCAAGGACGGAGGAGCGGGAAGTGGAGGAGATGCGGTGGAGAGCATTGTCAACCATGTCTGAGGGGAAATTGCGCTCTTTGAAGAAGGAGGCCATCTGGGTTGTTCGGTACTGGTCCTCACCTCCCACCTTACCAACCTCCAGATACATTGTATTATCCTTCATCATTTCCGCCACCTCCAAACTGACCCCACCACCAGGGATATATTTCCCTCCCCTCCCCTATCAGTGTTCCGGAAAGACCACTCCGTCCGCGACTCCCTCGTCAGGTCCACATTCCCTACCAACCCAACCTCCACTCCCGGCACTTTCCCCTGCAACCGCAAGAAATGCAAAACTTGCGCCCACACCTCCCCCCTCACTTCCCTCCAAGGCCCCAAGGGATCTTTCCATATCCGTCACAAATTCACCTGCACCTCCACACACATCATTTACTGCATTCGCTGCACCCAATGTGGCCTCCTCTACACTGGGGAGACAGGCCGCCTACTTGCGGAACGTTTCAGAGAACACCTCTGGGACACCCGCACCAACCAACCCAACCGCCCTGTGACTGAACACTTTAACTCCCCCTCCCACTCTGCCAAGGACGTGTAGGTCCTTGGCCTCCTCCATTGCCAGACCATGGCAACACGACACCTGGAGGAAGAGCGCCTCATCTTCTGCCTAGGAAGCCTCCAACCACAAGGGATGAATGCAGATTTCTCCAGCTTCCTCACTTCCCCTCCCCCCACCTTAGCTCAGTCCCAACCCTCTCACTCAGCATAGCCTTCTTGACCTGCAATCTACTTCCCGACCTCTCTGCCCCCACCCCCTCTCCGGCCTATCACCCTCACCTTAACCTCCTTCCACCTATCGCATTCCCAATGCCCCTCCCCAAAGTCCCTCCTCCCTACCTTTTATCTTAGCCTGCTTGGCACACTCTCCTCATTCCTGAAGAAGGGCTTATGCCTGAAACGTCGATTCTCCTGCTCCTTGGATGCTGCCTGACCTGTTGCGCTTTTCCAGCAACACATTTTTCAGCTCTGATCTGCAGCATCTGCAGTCCTCACTTTCTCCAAATCATTTATGTACAAGATGAAAAGTAATGGACCCAGCACCGATCCTTGTGGCACTCCACTGGTCACAGGCCTCCAGTCTGAAAAACAATCCTCCACCACCACCCTCAGTCTTCTACCTTTGAGCCAGTTCTGTATCCAAATGGCTAGTTCTCCCTGTATTCCGTGAGATCTAATCTTGCTAATCAGTCTCCCATGGGGAACCCTTGCCGAACGCCTTGCTGAAGTTCATATAGATCACATCTATCGCTCTGCCCTCATCAATCCTCTTTGTTACTTCCTCAAAAAACTCAATCAAGTATGTGAGACATGATTTCCCACGCACAAAGCTATGTTGACTATCCCTAATCAGTCCTTGCCTTCCCAAATACATGTACATCCTGTCCCTCAGGACTCCCTCCAACAACTTGCCCACCACCGATGCCAGGCTCACTGATCCATAGTTTCCAGGCTTGTCCTTACCACCCTTCTTAAACATGGCACCATGTTAGCCAACCTCCAGTCTTCCGGCACCTCACCTGTGACTATCGATGATACAGATATCTCAGCAAAAGGCCCAGCAATTACTTCTCGAGCTTCCCACAGAGTTCTAGGGTATATCTGATCAGGCCCTGGGGATTTATCCACCTTTACTCGTTTCAAAACATCCAGCACTTCCTCCTCTGTAATATGGACATTTTGCAAGATGTCACCATCTATTTCCCTACAGTCTATATCTTCAATATCCTTTTCCGCAGTAAATACTGATGCAAAATACTCATTTAGTATCTCCCCCATTTTCTGCGGCTCCACAAAAAGGTTGTCTTGCTGATCTTTGAGGGGCCCTATTCTCTCCCTAGTTACCGTTTTGTCCTTAATGTATTTGTGAAAACTCTTTGGATTCTCCTTAATTCTATTTGCCAAAGCTATCTCATGTCCCCTTTTTGCCCTCCTGATTTCCCACTTAAGTATGCTCCTACTTCCTTTATACCCTTCTAAGGATTCACTCGATCTATCCTGTCTATACCTGACATGTGCGTCCTTCTTTTTCTTAACCAAACCCTCAATTTCTTTAGTCATCCAGCATTCCCTATACCTACCAGCCTTCCCTTTCACCCTGACAGGAATATACTTTCTCTGGACTCTCATTATCTCATTTCTGAAGACTTCCCATTTTCCAGCCGCCCTTTTACCTGCAAACATCTGCCCCCAATCAGCTTTTGAAAGTTCTTGCCTAATACCGTCAAAATTGGCTTTTCTCCAATTTAGAACTTCAACTTTTAGATCTGGTCTATCCTTTTCCATCACGATTTTAAAACGAATAGAATTATGGTCGCTGACCCCAAAGTGCTCCCCCATTGACACCTCAGTCACCTGCCCTGCCTTATTTCCCAAGGGTATGTCAAATTTTGCATTTTCTGTAGTCGGTACATCCACATACTGAATCAGAAAATTGTCTTGTACAGACTTAACAAATTCCTCTCCATCTAAACCCTTAACAACATGGTAGTCCCAGTCTATATTTGGAAAGTTAAAATCCCCCACCATAACCACCCTATTATTCTTACAGATAGCTGTGATCTCCTTACAAGTTTGTTTCTCAATTTCCCTCTGACTATTGGGGGATCTATAACACAATTCCAATAAGGTGATCATCCCTTTCTTATTTCTCAGTTCCACCCAAATAACTTCCCTGGATGTATTTCCGGGAATATCCTCCCTCAGCACAGCTGTAATGCTATCCCTTATCAAAATCGCCACTCCCCCTCCTTTCTTGCCCCCCTTTCTATCCTTCCTGTAGCATTTGTATCCTGGAACATTAAGCTGCCAGTCCTGCCCATCTCTGAGCCATGCTTCTGTAATTGCTACGATATCCCCGTCCCATGTTCCTAACCATGCCCTGAGTTCATCTGCCTTCCCTGTTAGGCCCCTTGCATTGAAATAAATGCAGTTTAATTTATTAGTCCTACCTTGTCCCTGCCTGCCCTGACTGTTTGACTCACTTCTGTTCTCAACTGTACCAGTCTCAGATTGAACTATTTCCTCAATATCGCCATGGGTCCCCCCACCTTACTACTTTAAATCCTCCCGATCAGTTCTAGCAAATTTCCCAGCCAGCATATTAGTCCCCTTCCAATTTAGGTGCAATCCATCCTTGTACAGTTCACTTCTTCCCCAAAAGAGATTCCAATGTTCCAAAAATGTGAATCCTTCTCCTATACACCAGCTCCTCAGCCATGCATTCATCTGCTCTACCCTCCTATTCCTGCCCTCACTAGCTCGTAGCACTGGGAGTAATCCAGATGTTACTACTCTCGAGGACCTCCTTTTTAAATTTCTGCCTAACTCTCTGTAATCTCCCTTCAGTGTCTCAACCTTTTCCCTTCCCATGTCATTGGTTCCAATGTGGACAATGATCTCTTGCTGGTCTCTGTCCCCCGTGAGAACATTCTGCACCCTCTCTGAGACATCCTTGATCCTGGCACCAGGGAAACAACACACCATTCTGCTTTTTCTCTGCTGGCCACAGAAACGTCTGTCTGTACCTCGGACTAGAGAATCCCTTAACACAATTGATCTTTTGGAAGCCGACATACCCCTCATTGCATTAGAGCCGGTCTCAATACCAGAAACTTGGCTGTTCGTGCTACATTCCCCTGAGAATCCATCACCCCCTACATTTTTCAGAACAGTATACCTGTTTGAAATTGGGTATTGCCACAGAAGGCTCCTGCACTAGCTGCCTACCTCTCTTACCTTTCCTGGAGTTAACCCATCTATGTGACTGTATCTGAGACTTGACCCCTTCCTATAACCGCCATCCATCACATACTATTGCTGTTGCAAATTCCTCATTGCTTCTAATTGTGTCTCCAACCAATCCATTCGGTCTGATAAGATTCACATCCAACAGCAGTTATTGCAGATATAATCCGCAGTAATCCTTAAACTCTCTTTAAACTCCCACATCTGACAAGAAGTACGTATCACTTTATTAAAGGCCATTTTTGCTCCTTCACAATCTACCGACCCAGAAAATAACGCCGCCTTATTCCTCTACAAACACTGCCCCAGGTTAAATTAATTGTTATGGCTGATATTTTAAGTTAATCAAGAGACGTATCTCTAAAAACATATAATCAAGAAAGAACCCAGTCTACTCACTACTGCAGATTCCCTGTAGGCTACACTTAAAACAATGATTAACTTATCTGATTCTGTGCTGTGAACTTCACCCAACAGGTCCTCCAAGATCATTTGTGAAATTCACTGTTTGCTAATTTTCCCAGATGCACTCCGATGTCCAGCGATACATGAATTCAAACAGCAAAGTGCAGGTTCTCTCTCTCTCTCTCTCTCTTGCAATGACCTCACCGTGTACTTCCTTTGTCTGTTCTTCTCCCTTTCAAAACTGCTGTTGTTTTGACTTTTTTTCCCAAAGTTCCAAAACAATGCAACGGCATATAAAAAGAGTAATTGCTGTTCCTGGAATTCGAGGAAATCACCTCCAACACCTGAAATACCTCAAAATAGGAGCAGCTGTTACAGCCAGAAATTTTTCCTGCCTTTTGTGAGAGTGCTGGTGTGGGGCTCAATTTAGTACCTATTTAAATAATAATGTTTGCAATGGTGCAGTATTACGTCAGCACCACACTTACTCCAAAGCTATCTGCTCCTCTTTGGCTAACTTTGTCTCAAAGTTAAAAACCACACAACACCACGTTATAGTCCAACAGGTTTATTTGGAAGCACTAGCTTTTTGACCAAGACCTCAAGGATTTGGTACAGATATCTCTGCTCCTTCTCAAAGTAGAGTAGAACCCATTGCCTCCACCCACAGACTGTGTGATAACAGTAGAATGGGTGACTCAAAGTTACAGTCACATTTACCTCCTCAGACACACCACATTTAACAGGATATTTAGGATGGCAGAATACTGACACAGTTTGCCTAAACCAAACTCACCAGCTGTTCTTAGTTAGCATTGAAGGAGATGGCTCATGACTTCACCAACAGCTTGAACATGCATCTTTTAAAAATACCAACAATGGCTCAATGGAAAGCACTTCTTTGCTACTACTTCAGGAGGTTGCGCATTCAGGTTCCAACCTGAGCACAGTCCAGGCCAACTCTTCAGTGTAGTACCGAAACAATACTGCAGGCATTAAATATGGGCTGCCTGACCTGCTGTGCTTTTCCAGCACTACTCTAATCTAGACTCTGGTCTACAGCATCTGCAGTCCTTGTTTTACCTATTAAAAATGAGGAAACTGGAGAAATCTGTGTTCATCCCTTGTGGTTGGAGGGTTCCTAGGCGGAAGATGAGGCGCTCTTCCTCCAACCGTCGTGTTGCTATGGTCTGGCGATGGAGGAGTCCAAGGACCTGCATGTCCTTGGTGGAGTGGGAGGGGGAGTTGAAGTGTTGAGCCACGGGGTGGTTGGGTTGGTTGGTCCGGATGTCCCAGAGGTGTTCTCTGAAACGTTCCGCAAGTAGGCGGCCTGTCTGCCCAATACTTGCGGAGCGTTTCAGAGAACTCCTCTGGGACACCCGGACCAACCAACCCAACCACCCCGTGGCTCAACACTTCAACTCCCCCTCCCACTCCACCAAGGACATGCAGGTCCTTGGACTCCTCCATCGCCAGACCATAGCAACACGACGGTTGGAGGAAGAGCGCCTCATTTTCCGCCTAGGAACCCTCCAACCACAAGGGATGAACTCAGATTTCTCCAGTTTCCTCATTTCCCCTCCCCCACCTTGTCTCAGTCAAATCCCTCGAACTCAGCACCGCCTTCCTAACCTGCAATCTTCTTCCTGACCTCTCCACCCCCACCCCACTCCAGCCTATCACCTTCACCTTGACCTCCTTCCACCTTTCGCATTTCCAACGCCCTTCCCCCAAGTCCCTCCTCCCTACCTTTTATCTTAGGCTGCTGGACACACTTTCCTCATTCCTGAAGAAGGGCTTATGCCCGAAACGTCGATTTTCCTGTTCCTTGGATGCTGCCTGACCTGCTGCGCTTTTCCAGCAACACATTTTCAGCTCTGATCTCCAGCATCTGCAGTCCTCACTTTCTCCTTACAGAAGTAAAGGGGCATTTACTGGTAATGGCCATGCCATTGACAAATTTGGCTCAATGTAAGCTATGATGACAGCTTGCTGCCTGATGTGTGACACCACAACCGATCTCTGTTGTAATGTTGCAGAGTGTCAGTAAAATTATATTCAGAATCTCACCCTGTGCAGTATTACTAAGGTTAATGTTCTTCACGTATAATGTGTTGTGAACATAAGTGAACCAGGTTCTCCAGATTTGGACAAATGCTTGTTTAAAAATTGTCTTAGCATTTGAAGATGTGTACCTTAGGCAAAATAATCAATTGGAAAGTTTTCTTTTTCTAAAAAAAAACAGATCGTTGAAAGGTTACAGTGAAAATGTGAAGCCATGTAACACTCAGAGGCAGTTGAATATGAATCCAGGCAGACGTACAGTAGTACAATGAAAACATATAATGTCATCACACACAGCAACATCTTAGGTACAAAGATGACTAGGTGCAAAACATTAGGTACAAAGTAGTAAGAGAAACAAAGTTTAAAATGTTAAACATGACCTTCTTAGAATAAGTAGAAAAATAACATTAAATTTCCTTATATAAACTGGAAACGTATCAGATCACACCCCTCAACTGGAAGAGATTGAAGTTCTTAGCAATCTCTTCCCCACCACTAGAAAGGGCCCCATGGGTCTAGCAGAAGACATGGAGGAATTCATCAAACAGATGAGACTCTGAGAATTCTTTCAAGATGCCTGCAGTGATCCCAATGAGTTCACGAACGAACCGGAACAGTCATCACAGGGATCTGCACAGAAGCGACCAAAGAAGGGGTCGACTTAGAAGTGACACTGGAAGGCTGCTGCCCTGGGCTTGACATGCATGCTAAAACCGTCAGGAAATATATAAATGCCAGATTCATCAGCCTCACCCACACGGTAAAATAAAACATCACCCAATCACAACGCAATGGCATCCATGCTCTCAAAACCAATCGCAACATTGTCATCAAACTAGCAGATAAAGGAGGAGCCATCATCATTCAGAACAGAACAGATTACTGCAGGGAAGTGTACCGACATCTGAACAACCAGGATCACTACAGGCAACTACCAGCCGATCTGACCAAAAAACACACCTGTGAACGAGAAACCTTCATCAGGACTTTACAGGCAGTCCTTCAGAGTTCCCTACGTGCCCTCATCCCATGCATGTCTCGCGTAGGTGACTTCTACTGCCTTCTGAAGGTACACAAAGCCAACACACCAGGATGTCCCATTGTATCAGGCAATGGGACCCTGTGTAAGAACCTCTCTGGCTATGTTGAAGGCATCTTGAAACCCGTTGTAAAGGGGACCCCCAGCTTCTACTGCAATGCTACAGATTTCATATTGAAACTCAGCACCCATGGACCAGTTGAACTGGGACATTCCTCGTCACAATGGACATGTCAGCACTCTACACCAGCATCGCCCATGATTACAGCATCAGGGCCACAGCCTCAGTACTCAATACCAACAGCTGCCAATCTCCAACCACCATCCTCAATCACAATGTCTTCACCTTTGACAACCAGTTCTTCATCCAGACACACTGAATGGCCACGGGGACCAAATCTGCACCTCAATATGCCACCATCTTCATGCACAAGTTCGATCAAGGCTTCTTTTTCTCCACTGGACCTCCAACCAACACTATACACCGGATATATTGACGAAATTTTTTTACCTCTGGAACCATTGCGAGGAGTCACTGAAACTACTACAAAGTGATATCAACGAGTTTCATCCCACCATAAAACTCACCATGGTCTAATCTTTAGTATGTGTCTCATTCTTGGACACATGCATCTCCATCAAAGATGGACCCCTCAGTACCACACTGTACCACAAACCCACAGATAACCTCATGATGCTATACTTCTCCAGCTTCCAACCGAAACATATTAAAACGCCATCCCCTATGGACAAGCCCTACGCATACACAGGATTTGTTCCGATGATGAGGAATGTAAAGGACACTTGAAAGTGCTCAAGGATGCCCTCATAAGAACAGGGTACGATGCTCATCTCATCAACTGCCAGTTCCGACGTGCCACAGTGAGAAACCGTAATGACCTCCTCAGGAGACAGACATGAGCTGCAACAGACAGGGTACCCTTCGCTGTTCAGTGCTTCCCGGGAGCTGAACGATTACACCATGGTCTTTGCGGCCTGCAACACATTATCAATGAGGATGAGCACCTCACCAAGACCTTCCCCACACCTCCACTAATCTACCTTTAAACAACCACTAAACCTTAAACAGATCATTGTGCACAGCAAACTGCCTTGCCTTCAGGGCAACAATACTGTACAACCCTGTCACGGCAGCTGCTGCAAGAAATGTCAGGGTATTGGCGTGGGTAACACCATTATACATGGGGACACCTCCCACCATGTATGTAGTGAGTACTCATGTGACTCAGCCAATGTTGTCTATCTCTTACACTACAGGCAAGGATGCCCTGAGGCATGGTACATTGGCGAGACCGAGCAGATGTTACAATGGGCACCACACAACAATCACCAGGCAGGAGTGATCCCTCCCAGTCAGGGAACACTTCAGTGGTCCGGGACATTCGGCCTCGGACCTTTGGGTGACCATCCTCCAAAGCAGACATCGGGACAAGCAACAATGAGAAATGGCTGAGCAGACGCTGATAGCAAAGTTTGGTTGCCATGGGATGGCCTCAACCGGGACCTTGGATTCATGTCACACTATAGGTGACCCCACTGCAACACACACACACACACACACACACACACACACACACACACACACACACACACACACACACACACACACACACACACACACACACACACACACACACACACACACACACATCTCTCTCATATGCACACATTCCCCCCCACACTTACACCCACACACACACCATCTCAAAGACACATAACCATCACACTTACACACACACACTTAACCAAGCTTACACACATATACACACACACTCTATCACATGCATTCACACACACATGCACACTCACTCTGTCAGTCCTATATGCGCACACATAATCACACCAGTTAGCTGTTAACAAGTCAATCGTTTCTGCACGTTGTGGTTCAGCGAGGGATACCCTGCAAGGATACGACAACCTGTTTCTTGGTGGCGAGGACAATGAGATAGTCAACAGCTAACATGCCTGCTCCCACACTTAACCTGAAAAATGGAACATTTCAACTCAGCTATACCAAAGAAGAGTCTTTGAATTTTAATATTAACTCTGTTACTCTCTCTGCAGGTGCTGCCAGACCTGCTACATTTCTCTAATATTTTCTGAATTTCGTTTAGATTTCCAGCGCCTACAGTCTTTTGATTTTAATTAATCTCAACCAAAGTATTTCTCAAGCTTGTTTTCAAGTAAAATCGGTCCCCAAGCCACATGGGGAGCTCTTAGGACTGGCGGTCAAAGTGTAAGTTTTGATAAAACATCATAGTGGAGGAGAGAGGGAAAGAAGAGAAAAAAATATGACGGAGGAAACTCTGCAGATTCACAGTTAGACATATTAAAAGTTTTGTGGCCAACCATAGTGATGGAAATCAGGATAACCAAGAGGGCAGAATTGGACAAGCACAGATGGCTCTTGGAATGTTGTAGGGCTGGAGATAGAAGAAAGCTTACAATAAGTCAAATCAAGTCAAATCAAAGATACAGAGATAGGAAGAGGCTCCGAACTATTTGATAATGTGAAGCAGAATATTAAATTGGAGGCATTGCTAGAATTGAAGTCAAGGTTGTTCATGAGTGCATTGAGGATATTTGCACAGGACCTGATGTGCATAAAGATACAGGTTGTTAGACAAAAGGTATGGTTCAATCATTGGAATTCCCATTGTGAGCAGGACTTGCAAAGAGGAGGAGAGAGGAGGTGAACAACCTATGTTAAGAGTTGAAAAGGATGGAAAATGCATTCCTGGGGACTTCCTGATACATTAACTATCTAAATGTCACCTAGGAGAAAGTAAGGACTGGAGATCAGAGTCAAAAAGTGTGGCAGGTCGAGCAGCATCCGAAGAGCAGGAGAATTGATGTTTTGGGTATAAGCTTTTTCCTGATGAAGGGTATAGGCCTGAAACATCGATTCTTTTGCTCCTCAGATGCTGCCTGACCTGCTGTACCTTTCAGCATTAAGCTTTACGACACTAAATGCCACCTACCACCCAGAATGCTGGATCACAGAAATGTTCCTGTAACATTTCTCTGATGCTGGTGGACTGGCAGCAATTTTTTATTTTTTTAGTACAACAACAGCTTGGAATCCATGCTTCAAAATGGTAATGTTTGCAGGGAAGATCAGATCAATCAGTAATCATCTGTGCATTATTATGAAAAGTATATAAATCATGCACTTGATGTTTAGAAATCCTTCTGTTGTCTTCTCAATTTTTTTAGTTTATCTTAATATAATAAATTCCTGTGTCAATTATTTCTCATTTAATCTGTCAAGGTTTAGTCACATTGCAATTGCACAGTCTGGCCACTAGCTGGTGGTGTTGAGTAAATTCAGAAATTGTTGCCAGCGTGACCTCACCAAATGACCACATGCAATGCACCCAAATTGGCCGCCATTTCTCCCACATTGCAATTGTCATTATGTCCCAGAAGTGCTTCAGTGGTTGTAAAATGTTTTGGTGCATTTTGAATTTGTTTTCTTTAAATCCTTACTAACAGAGATCAGTTGGCTCAATACGGACTGGTCTTTTCCATTTTATTCGGCTGAGCTCATTGATCTATCAGGGAGGCAGAAATGGTTTCAGATCTCGTCATGACTGATAACTATGGTGAAGTTAAAGATCACAGACTCAGGGAATCATACAGCACCATAGATTTTCATTCAGGACAATGGACGTAGTTCTTGTTGTTGCTCACTGTGGCTCAGCCAGGGAACATCAACATTAGTACGACAACGTGTTTCCTGAAACTCTGTCCTTCCACTGAAGGCAGGAAATGCAGCATTTCTGAATCTTAAGATGAGGCGGGGGGAAGGAGACTCCCAAATTAAGGATGGGACTGCACATGGCTGATAACGGTGTGCTGCTGTTCAGGAATTGGAACAAAAACCACAAGGATACGACGGTTAAATGTCATAAATAGTGCTTGGCTTACGAGAATCTTCAAACTCCACCTGGGTTTGCCAACCCCTTCAGTGTTACCCTGGAGATTACACTCAGGGCACTTCTGAGAGCAATTCTGAAGAAAACTCATCAGGAGTGGGGTTCAAATACCAAAACAGAAGTGAGCTATTCATTTTCATTTTCCTTCTAGATTTTTGTTCTGGAAGTATTGAAGAACGCTGTTAAAGCTTTTTGACTGTCAGTTAACGTCCAATCAGGATATTTGCCTCTCAATCCGTCATGGAAGGTCAGGCATTAGGAAGATTGATGATTGAATGAATGATTTATTGTCACTTGCATCTTACAGTGAACAATATGGTAAAAACAGGGAAAAGCTTCAACATGTTGCCACAATCTGGCGCCATTTTAAATAGTTTAAGAACAGAAAGAGCCAAACAAAATAACGGAAAGAGGTTCTTCCACTGCCTTTCTGCTGCCTGTGCTGTACCCTCCAATGTAGGAGTTGCCACTGTCTAGGTGCCATCTGTTCACTGCTTGGCACGCCTCGCCAATGCCACCGCTGAGTCCCATACTGAAACCATGCTCGCCACACAATCAGGAGTCCCCAGTTCCACTAAGGCTACCACATCAAAGACAGCCAGGAGTCCCCACTTCAGGCCCATCTTGAGCATAACCAGGAAGTTATGACTGGGAGTCACATGTAGGCATTCAGATGGGTGTTCTAACTGCCAATGAGGTCATGTGACAAAACTCCCAGTAACGTTTGAGTACTCCAGGACTATAATCGATGAAGCTTAGAAGGCCGAGGAGGGGTCTAATTGAAACTTACAGAATACTGAACAGCCTGGACAGAGTGGATGTTGGGAAGATGTTTCCATTGGTAGGAGAGACTAGGACCTGAGGGTGCAGCCTTAGAGTAAAGGGAAGACCCTTTATAACAGAGATAAGGAGAAACTTATTCAGCCAGTGAGCGGTGAATCTATGGAATTCACTGCCACAGGAGGCTGTGGAAGCCAGGTCATTGAGTATATTTAAAACAGAACTAGATAAGTTCTTGATTGTCAAGGGAATCAAAGGTTACTGAGAGAAAGCAGGAAAATTGGGTTTGAAAAAAAACTTATCAGCCATGATTGAATGGCAGAGCAGACTCAATGGGCCGAATGGCCTAATTTCTGCTCCTATGTCTCATTGTTTTATCGTCTAATGGTAGAGAAATGTCTCAGCAGCTACTAATGACATTGTGACAGCATCGCTCCTGACTCAAGGTATATAAGCCCTCACAACCTTCTCTGTATGGGGCTCCAATGGACTGCACACAAAGTGATTGGATACATGGACTGTGATGGGACAATGATTCCATGAGTGATGTGGCTCAGTGTATTGATAATCTGCCACTATTACTTTTTGATACTTATGTTAGCTTCCACAACACAAGGATGGGATGTGGGACATGTAGTGTTCAGCCATTCAATGAACTTTTACTTCAGCTCCTGGTATCTAAATATTTACACAGGAAACATTATTTCTACTGGAATCTTATAAACCAGCACTCTTTATACACTGGCAAAAATTATCTACTTCAAATATGGCAATCTATCGCGATGTCCAAGTATTTTTGCTATAAATAATGTAGAAAAGTGATGTGTTTACCCTTGCATTACATTTCTATTACTTACTTTGTGGTTTTACATTGATTTTAGGAGTTGTGTTAATTTTTTTTGAGGGATGTTGATGTCTCAAAGCTTCACTTGGTCAGGGTTAATGATATGTGTACCTCTCGATTATCCAGAATATTTGATCATTCCTGGTCCCCGAGGTGCCCGTTAATATTGTGTTACAATCACAGGCACTTGTGTGTCTGGCATCAAGCTAAGCAAATCAGGTGTACTGTTGCACGCTTCCTTCAGCATGTCATGCTGTAAGAGGACAGAGCTTAGGAAGATGGAGACTGAGGCCTTTCTACCAATAGATCACAATAAGGTGATGATGTAATGAGTATTTCCCTTAAAGGTAAGTCTAATGTTTGCTGTGAGATACAAACAAGGTAATGCTATCTTCTTTGATCTCAGCTTCCGTAGATGTTGCAAAAACACAAATTGCTGGAAAAGGTCTGGCAGCATCTGTGGAGAGGAATCAGAGTTAATGTTTCAGGACCAGTGACCCTTCTTCAGAACTCAACATAGTTGGTGCATTCTTCTATTTAGAGTCATAGAGATGTATCGCACGGAAACAGACCCTGCAGTCCAACTCGTCCATGCTGACCAGATATCCTAAATTAACCTAGTCCCATTTGCCAGCACTTGGCCCATTTCCCTCTAAGCCCTCACATATAGGCGAAGGTGAGGACTGCAAATGCTGGAGATTAGAGTTGAAAGTGTGGTGCTGGAAAAGCACAACAGGCAGCATCCGAGGAGCAGGAAAATCGACGTTTTGGGCAAAAGCCCTGCATCAGGAAGCTCTGATCTAAACTCTGGTTTCCAGCATCTGCAGTCCTCACTTTTGCTCATTTTTGACCTTGACCCCAGAGGACAGACGAATCCTTCATTTGACATCTTCCTATTCATAGGCCCACCCAGAGGCCTTTTAAATGTTGTAATCGTGCCACCCTCCGCCACTTCCTCTGGCAGCTCATTCCATACACGTACCACCCTCTGCATGAAAATGTTGCCTCTTAGGTCCTTTTAAATCTTTCCCCTCTCACCTTAAACCTATGGCCGCTAAGTTTGGACTCCCCTGGGGAAATGACCTTGGATTATCACCCTAACTGTGCCCCTCATGATATTATCAGCCTCCCATGCTGGTCTCGAATGCATCAATCACACATCAGAGATTGGTGAAACAATACTGTGGCTATTTCAACTAAAGGTTAGACCAAACAATAGACACATCTGAGCCATGAGACTGCTGCTGCGGTCTGTCTGCATAATCATGGCATTATACATCATAAATGTCTCATGGTGGATACTGAGGCTACGGAGCTCACTTTTGTGCCTCTACATCACACTCTCCACAGGGGCCATATGACCATAAGATGTAGGAGCAAAAGTAGGCCATTCAGCCCATCGCAGTTATTCTGTCAATCAATGAGATCATAACTAAACTGACAATCTTCAATTCCACTGTCCAGCCTTTTACCCATAATTCTTGATTCCTTTACTAATGGACAATCTGTCTATCTAAGCAGTGAATATACTGAAAGACCCAACCTCGTCAGCCCTCTGCAATAAAGAATTCCACACATTCACTGCCAGACCTGCACACTGGAGAGAACACTTAGATTAGATTACCTTACAGTGTGGAAACAGGCCCTTCGGCCCAACAAGTCCACACCGACCCGCCGAAGCGCAACCCACCCATACCCCTACATTTACCCCTTACCTAACACTATGGGCAATTTAGCATGGCCAATTCACCTGACCTGCACATCTTTGGACTACGGGAGGAAACCGGAGCACCCGGAGGAAACCACGCAGACATGGGGAGAACGTGCAAACTCCACACAGTCAGTCGCCTGAGGCAGGAATTGAACCCGGGTCTCCGGTGCTGTGAGGCAGCAGTGCTAACCACTGTGCCACCGTGCCGCCCTCGAAGAGAAGAAATTTCTCCTCATCACTGACAAAATTAAGTGACCCCTTTATTTTGAGATTAAGCCCTCTGCTTGGAGATTACCTCGTGTTGGAAATTCTTGTGCATAGATCACAAAAACCTAACATTTAAGTTCAGCTTGCAATAGGAAAGCTATACAGAATGTTGGCCCTTATTTCAAATGGAAGGCAGTATAAAAAGGGAGCTCTTACTAATATTCATTATCTCCGTAGCTGCTTCTTTACATATTATGGGGTGTATCCCATCAGGTTCAGCATACATATTAACCTTTAGTCATATCAGTTTCTCTCACACTTTTTCTTTAGTAATAGTTATTATTTTTGTTTCTTCTTCTCCTTTTGCCCATTGATCACTTGGTATTTTTGGAAAGCTGCTGGTGTCTTCTATTGTGAAGATTGATGAAGTATTTTATCAACTCCTCTGCTGTACCTGGTTCCCCATTATAATTTTCCCAGCATTGTTCCATAAGTGGTCTATATTAGATTTGGTCTCTCTCTTGCTTCATATATATTTAAAGGCTCACATTTATATGGCATCTTTAATGATATAAGGATGCCCCAGGTGCTACGCAGCTAATGATCTATTTTAGGGATTCAGGTTGAAGAATTGGCCGTGTTCATGGTGAATGCATCTTTCTCTTCAAAACAAGGGATTTTTGACCTCCATTCCTGATGAAGGGCTTTTGCCCGAAACGTCGATTTTCCTG
Organism: Chiloscyllium plagiosum; assembly: GCF_037043375.1. Taxonomy (NCBI): domain Eukaryota; kingdom Metazoa; phylum Chordata; class Chondrichthyes; order Orectolobiformes; family Hemiscylliidae; genus Chiloscyllium; species Chiloscyllium plagiosum. The sequence continues at coordinate 18,585,420 of NW_028270151.1, read as the reverse complement.
CACCTCGGATGCTGCCTGACCTGCTGTGCTTTTCCAGCACCACTCTGATCTAAACTCTGGTTTCCAGCATCTGCAGTCCTCACTTTTGCCCATTTTTGACCTTGACCCCAGAGGACAGACGAATCCTTCATTTGACATCACAACTAAGGTCGTCACCTCAGACAGGGCAGGTTTATTCTTTGAACTTAAATTCCACCAGTAGCCCATATTTCCAGAGCACACGTGTGAACCTCTTGATAGTTAGTCCAATAACATTTCCTCTGCACAACTACCTTCCCCTGGCATTTTAGCAGGGCAATAGGATTGTACAATAAATGTTGGCCTAGCCAGTGCTGACGTTGTAGAGATTTATAAAATCATGAGGGGCATGGATAGGGTGAAAAGACAAGGTCTTTTCCCTGAGGTGGGGGAGTCCAGAACTAGAGGGTGTAAATTTAAGGTGAGAGGTGAAATATTTAAAAGGGGCCAAAAGGGCAAATTTTTCGCACAGAGGGTGGTGCGTGTTTGGAATGAGCTTTGAGAGGAAGTGGTGGAGGCTGGTACAATTACAACATTTAAAAGGCATTTGGAGGGGTATATGAATAGGAAGGATTTAGAGCGATATGGGCTGAATGATGGCAAATGGGACTAGATGGGTTAGGATATCTGGTCGGCATGGATGAGTTGGACCGAAGGGTCTGTTTCTATACTGTATATCTCCATGATTCTACAACACTGACATCCTGTGAATGAATGAGAAAAAACATTCTGTACCATCAGCCTGTTTGTCCTTTGGCAGCAATGATCCATCCTCAGTTGTCACCTTTATATATACCTTCTTAGTCTAATTAACTGAGACATCATATCTAAATGGCTGCTTCTTTACAATCTCAAAAATCTATCTGAAAATTGCCTACAAATGGTCCAGTGCTTATGCGATCACCAATTCCCCCAAAATCAACAAAGCCTATTTTTGAAAACTCACCAGCGATGGCCATGACAAGCTGTTTTGTCACATCCACAGAGATTGCACTGCAGGATGTGCCACTGCATTATCTACCTTCAGTATGCGAGCCACATGGTTGTGAAAACTGTAATTCAAGCTCTGTCAGCTTCTCACGAAATAGTAATCAGTCCAGTTACACAACATGTGAAAGACACAAGGGGGGAGACCAGACCAGGGCAGGCTATTAATGAAAGCGAAAGAGGAAGCTTAGACTTCTGTCAGTTGCACAATCTTACTGCAATACTGTATCTTTTCGCCTTAAGTTTGCAAAATAAATGCAGGCTTTTGGCATTTTCTGCCCTTGCCTTAACCAGAATTTTGTGTCCACTGTGCACAGTGACTGAGACAGGAGGAGGTTGGATCTGCCTCGGGAATCATTTATTTTTGCAGTAACTAGTGTTGTTAGTGAACACAATGCAGTTTCTTCCTGCAATTACTCAGTGGTTGTCATTTCAAGGATTGGGGGGGGGGGGGGTGGTGACGCTATTTACAGACAAACTAAAAATGGCAAACTTATAAAAATAATAATAGTGGCTTAAAATCCATCACAAAACAGATGAACATTTGTCAATATTTAAAATCACCAATAGCTATTTTAAACCTGTCGCTGCTGTTTTCCAAGCCTTTCCCTATCTCTCTCACCTTCTCCAGCTGTACACTGCTCTTGAGATGTCTACATACCTTCACTTCTGGTATCTTGAACATCCACCTCATTCTTTCTTCCCTGGAATCGGTTGCTGTGCCTTTAACTCCGGGGCTCCTAATTAGGAGATTGGAAGATTTTAACTGGGCTGCAAATAGAATGTAAAAGTTAATTCTAGGTTCGTTATAATTTAGTTTTTAATTCACAATGACTACGATAGAAGCACCAGAATTTACTGGAGAAGATAAACACACTTGTACTCCAAACGTAGTTACCAATGTGAAATTTCTAATCAAACTTTCTAGATATGTATGGACACATCTGAAACAAATAGAATTTCAACCCAGGCCCCAGCTACAATAAAGATCAGTAAAGCACAAGAACAGGCCCTTCGGACCATCAAGAAATAGGATCACTGGCTCTAAGCCATGAGAAGAAAGTGAGGTCTGCAGATGCTGGAGATCAGAGATGGAAATGTGTTGCTGGAAAAGCGCAGCAGGTCAGGCAGCATCTAGGGAACAGGAGAATCGACGTTTCGGGCATTAGCCCTTCTTCAGGAATGGTTTCCTGAAGAAGAGCTAATGCCCGAAACGTTGATTCTCCTGTTCCCTAGATGCTGCCTGACCTGCTGCGCTTTTCCAGCAACACATTTCCATCTCTAAGCCATGAGAGACTTGGCCAATATACTTAATGACTTAATAATTTACCAACTCTATCAACTTATCCCCTGCTTGCCTCTCCACCCACTCACCGCATCTCCCAGTTGTTTCTACTCTCTGCCTCTCCTCCTTGCCAATCTTCCATTCACCTCCCCCCTCCCTCTCGGCAATTCTCTCCCCAATCTTCCTACTTGATGACCCTCTCTCTCACTTGCCACTTCCTTCTCCCAACCCCTTGCTGTGGGCTGTAGGAGGTGCATGGACGAAGATTGATTGGGAGGGTCTGCAGGTGGGAGGTTTTTGGAGGGAATTAACAAGTGAGAGGGTCAGGCAACAAGAGGGAGATGGTGAGCAGCAGAGAGGTAGGGAGGGAGGTGATAATTAGGAAGCAAGTGGAATGGAAATACTGAGTAGGACAGTCAGTGAGTGGGCGACAAGAAAGAGCTGGGAGAGCACTGGCAGCTAGGGTTTTCCTAGTAAATATATCACTGCTCTCAGCTCAGTAACTCTCTCCCGAAATGTCCCATCGTCTCTCTTTCCTCCTTTAAGACATTAATTAAAATTTGTAGTGCCTCTTTGAATAAATCTTTAGTAATCTGACCTAACACCTCCTTAGTGTCAAATTTTGTTTTACAATGTCATAGGATCACAGAATCCCTGCAGTATGGAAGGAGACCATCCAGCCTGTCCGGTGCACATGGACTTTCCAAAAACTATCCCTTCCAGACCCAGTGCCCCACTCTGTCCCTGAAACCTCACATTTACCTTGGCTAACCCACCAAGTCTCCCACATCTCTGGACACTGTAGGCAATTTCCCATGGCCAGTTCACCCTAACCTGCACATCTTTGGACTGCGGGAGGAAACCGGAGCACACGACAGAAACCCACGCAGACTGAGGGAGAACGTGCAATGTCCGTGTGAAGCACGTGAGCATGTCTTCCAATGCAAAATATGAAATAAAAACACAATTGTTGAGGTAATATTCGGTTGTAAGAGCATCAAAAGGTGATGTTTCAGAATTGATTTCTTCCCTCTTGCTATACCGTGTAATGGGCATTATCCCACTCTTTCCATCTGTTCTGAAGAAGGGTCACCGGACTTGAAACACTGAAAGTGTTTTCTAGCCACAAATGCTGCTAGACCTACTGAGTTTCTCCAGCAATTTCTATTTTTGTTCGTATCAATTTCTCAGCAACCACCGTTGTTCGATTCTTTCTTTTATAACACCAGAACCTTTTGCCATCCTTTTTAAATCTCTAATCTCTGTGTGGACTGAAGCAAACACAGAGAACAAAAGCAGAATTTGCTGGAAAAGCTCAGCAGGTCTGTCAGCACCTATGAAGAGAAATCAAAGTTGACATTTCGAGTGTGGTGACCCTTCTTCAGAACAGAGAATACTGGGGAAACTCAGCAGGTCTGGCAACATCAGTGGAAAGAGAAAGAGTTAACATTTCAAGCACAGTTTCGCTCTTCTTCAATGCTGAGTATCTTTAGCATTTGCTCAGTTTGCTTCAGATTTACAGCATCTGCAGTGTTTTGCTTTTATTACTGTGTTGGCCGACACTGACTCCCCCATGAAGCACTTTGTTACATCGAATGCATGATACAAATGCACCAACCCTCTTTTACCATCATCTCTGACCTCCAAACCTGCTCCATCAAGTAACGCAAAGGGAGCAGGTGCATTTGGGCACCTCCCCTTCCAAATTCTCCTTCTAGTTACACACCATTTCAACTTGGAAACATGTTCACTTTCTCCTTGTTGTACCAACCTCCTCAACCCCGTATCTAACAGTATTGCGGGAGCACTTTTATCAGTGGACTTTAGGGATAAGCCATACACATTTCTAGAATCATCCAAAATATGATTTATTCATCGCTCAAAAACTTCTTCTGTGTAAAAAAGTCACATTGAACATCATTACTGGGGGTCCTTTTGTATTACAGGATAACCGCAACATCAGGCTTGCTGGTCTTCACTAATATTACAGCACGTATGTCAGGATGCCAAAGTTGACACCAAATAATCTTTATTACTCATTTGCAGGTTTTGAGTGCAGCTGTTAAGAGTGCCATACTGGACTCAAAATATTAACTCGATTTCTCTCTTCGCAGATGCTGCCAGATCTGCCAAGTTTCTTCAGCACTTTCTGTCTGAGCATCACTGCCAGCTGACATCACAGACTCGAGTGAAACATTTTAGGGGGAATCTTCTCAAGCTCTGGCCTACAGCCAAAACTCAGGCACAATGTAGGGCAGGGCTCTTCTCAACGTCGAGACCAATAGGTTACATTCGCCAACCAAGTCTTGGATGTTGAGGTGAGATTTTTGCTAATGAACAGCGAGAGGCCTAGAAGTAGGGATTAGCTCTCATTTTCACCTTACAGCTAGCTAATTTTACTTCACTAATGTGTAGGCTGTCCTTCTCCAACCCACTGCACTGGAGGTAGATTCGGAGATGTGGGTACCTGATTATGTGCAGCTCAATGCTTGCTCTCCTGGCCCTCTGTATTGGACACCATTCACCCCAATGTCACGTGACACATTCCACAGGCAGCAGCCACACACACCCTACCTCCACACAGTAGCCTTAGCCCTGAATGGCACATCTTTGACACACTTCCAACATAATTCTGCACTCCAATTCTAAATGAATCCTCCTTCTGCACTGTAACAACTCTGTGATCCTGTGAATTCTGTGACTAGCCCAACACCACAGCAGTCCTCAGCAATGCTGCTGCTCAGTTTCAAACAATAGGATTATTACCTGCGCAGAGAAATCAAAATGAATTTCGCATCCATCCCCTTACCCGCTCAGCCACAGCTAGTGGCCAAAATGAACATAGAGAGTAGAGAATAGAATCCATGCAATGTAGAAACAGGCTATTTGAACCAACAAGTCCACATCAACACTCTGAAGAGTAACTCATCCAGACCCAATCTCCTACCCTACTATTACATTTACCCCCGACCAAAGCACCTAAGCTACATAACCCTGAACATTACGGGCAATTTTAGCACAGCGATTTCGTCAAACCTGCACATCTTTGGATTGTGGGAGGAAAGTGGAGCACCTGAAGAAAACCAAGGCAGACACGGGGAGAATGTGCAAACTCCACACAGACAGTTGCCCGTGGTTGAAATCTAACCCAGGCACCTGGCGCTGTGAGGCAGCAGTGCCAACCACTGAGTCACTGTGTCACCCTCTTTTCCCGATGCATTTTCCCAACATGACCTCTCAAACCCACAGCCTTGAGATTAAGAGACACGTGTCCTACTGACTGAGCAAGTCAGGCCTATCTCCTCATACTCGTTAGATCCATGTGTGACTGGCCAATGGCATGGGAGCTTGCTGAGATCGGAAACAGTGACAGTTTCCCTTCGGGACTGCCACAAAAGATTCTGCTCAAAATGGAAACTGTGGAAGTGTGCTAGAGGTGGGCGGAGGGCAAGGTGGGTGACTCATGAAACTGAAAGAGGAATTCTGCCTCCTCAAAGGTACTCACACCCATTCATTTCAAACTTCCCCCTCCCACAGTCCTCAGTGCTCTCGGCCGCATGAGGCCGATTCAGCTAAAAAATGTCTCAGTTTTGATTTGATTCCTGCCCCATCAACTTCTCATTTCTATTTCTGGGTACAACGGTCGTGTAGTACCCACTCCTTCTTATCTCGACCGAGAACCAGTGCTCATCTGAACAATGTCTTATGAGACATCGGAATGTCCTAAAGCACAGAAAGTTTCCTATTTCCTCCAAATGGCGATTGCTGGTGCGATGGAGGAAACGTGGCAACAGATTTCAGGCATAGATCAATTCCACAAAGAGCTGTATGATAATTGACTGGATAGTCTGTGGTTAAGGGCAAGCATTGCCAATGCAAGATTTGCAGAACACGCTTGTGCTCCTTTGAAACAGTAGAATCTTTGACCTCCCCGTGAGAGGGCAGACGAGGCTTCAGATAATATAGAAGTACAGAAAGTACGAGTAGACTATTCAGCCCTTTGAGCCTCCTCAGCCATTCAATACGATCATGGCAGATAATTCAACTCAGTCGCCTGCACCTACTCTTGCCCCATACCCTTTGATCTCTTGAGCTCTAAGAACTACCTCAAACTCTTTCTTGAAAACATTGAATATTTTGGCCTCTACCACTTTCTATGGCAGAGAATTCCACAGGTTCACCACTCACTGGGTGAAGAAATCTCTCCTCATCTCAGTATTAAATGGCTTGCCCAAATTCTTAGATTGTGACCCTTGGTCCTGGACTCCCTTGTCATTGGAAGCATCCTTCCCGCATTTACTGTGTCCTGGCCCGTTAGAATATTATAGATTTCTATGAGATCCCCCTTAGACTTTTAATCTCCAGTGAATATAGTCCTAACCAATCCCGTCTCTTTTTATATGTCCCAGGAATCAGTCTGGTAAATTTTTGTTGCACTCCCTCCATAGCCTGAATATCCTTCCTCAGGAAAATACCTGCACGTAATACTCCAGGTGTGGTCTCACCAAGACTCTGCACAATTGAAGCAAGACACCTCTGCTCCTGTACTCAAATCTTCTTGCTATGAAGGCCAACATACCACTTGCCATCTTCACTGCCCGCTGCACCTAGGTGCTTACTCCCAACATGATATATGAGGACACATAGGTCTCGTTGCACCTCCTCCTTTCCCAATTTGTTCCCATTCAGATAATAATCCACCATCCTGCTTTGCTACCAAAGTAGATAATCTCACATTCATCCACATTATACGTCATCAATGTGTATTTATCCAATCAACTTATCCAATATCTTGTTGAAGGTAATGCTTCCTGCACTAAGGGGACCTGTTGGCCTAGTTGTATTGTCACTGGATTGTTAATCCAATGACCTGGGTTTAAATCCCACCACGGCCAATGGTGGAATTTTAATTCAATTTCTTAAAAAAACTGGAATTAGGAGTCTAATCATGATTATTGTCAATTGTTGGAAAAGCCCACCTGGCTCACTAATGTCCTTTAGGGAAGGAAACTCCCATCTTTATCTGGTCTGTGTGTGACTGAAGACCCAAAGCAATGGATTTGACTCTTAATTGCCCTCAGGGCATTTAGGGATGGGCTAGCCCAGCCAGTGACACCACTTTGGGCAATAAATGCTGGCCTAGACAGCCACACTCTCATTCAAAGAATAAATTAGACTCCAACAGTAGTGAAAGTATCCACCTAGACTTTGTGACCATAGGTTCAATGTTACAAGGAGGGATTTTAAAAATTAGTACACGAGATGTGTCAGTGACCAGGTCAGCATTTATTGCCCATCCCTACTTAATTAGAGGGCAATTAAGAGTCAATCACTTTGCTGTGAGTTTGGAGTCACATTATTACTGACCCAAGAGGGAGATTTCCTTCCCTAAAGGACATATTGAACCAGATGGTCTTTTATAATAATTAACAGTTGTCATTGTTAGACTAGCTTTTAATTGTAGATGTTTGTCGAATTCAAATTTTACCATTTACACTGGAATTAAATGCAAAATTTCCAAGTTGTCTGATAAAACAAAATTGTGTGGGATCAGGCCCATCATACCCTGCCTTTGAAGATTTATATAACTGGGTGCTCTTGAACACATAAAGAATATATTTTTAAAAATACTTATGGAATGTGGACCTTTATATCTTAACGACTGGAAACAAGGGTCTACAACTCATGCCTCATCTGCTCAAAGACCTGGTTAGACCATATCTGAAGTAGAGTGAGCAGTTCTGGGTCTGAAAACAAGACATATTATCCTTATAATGATTTAATAATCCCTTAATTTGAAGTATTAATCAATGAAGGGAGGTTAAAAATATATGGTTACAATTCCTGCAGTTCAGAAGGCCCAAGGATGATTTGATCAAAGTTTTCAAAATAATAAAGAAAAGTGATTGGATAGTGTGAGTGAGACAAACTATTTCTGCTGGGTTTAAGAGTCCAGGAATTAGGGAAATAATCTAAAAATTTAAAGCCAACTCTGAGAAAGGAAATTAAGTATTAAAGGTGAAATTAAGAAATGATTCTTCACAAAAAGGTTATTAGAAGATTGGAATTTTCTTCTATGATTGATGCTCGATTAATTGTTAATTCAGAAACGTTTTCTAGCTGAAGGTATTAGAGGAATGATGGTCAAAGGCAGAGGTGCAGAGTGAAATGACAGATGATCTCCTTGAATGGCAGAAGAGGTATAAGAGTCAAAATGGCCACATTCTTTACCAAGCTCCCTTGGTAAAACATTGTGATGTCATCCCTGATTTCTTTGCTGGGATTTGTGTAGTTAAAGTTTAACCCATGACCTCTGATTTATCTATCACTGAGATGATGCATAATCAGATTTGCGACTGACTAGGAGAAAATGAGGACTATAGATGCTGGAGATCAGAGTCGAGAGTGTGGTGCTGGAAAAGCACAGCAGGTCAGGTAGCATCCGGGAAGCAGGAGAATCAACGTTTCTGGCATAAGGTCTTCATCAGGAATGAGTAATGTGAGCCGGGGGCTGAGAGATAAATGGGAGGGGGAAGATAGCTGAGAGTGCAAGAGGTGGATGGAGGTGGGAGTGATGGTGATAGGTCAGAGAGGAGGGTGGAGCGGATAGGTAGGAAGGAAGATGGACAGGTGACTTCCTGTTTATTTATGGAATCGGAGGCTGTTTGGGGAAGTGCTGGTGAAGGTTTCCCCAAGCTCATAGTCTCTTGCCATACAATGTTTTCCACTTACATTTTCCTGTCATGGATATTACTCACTCCATGCTGGTTGGTTGGAATTGTCTTTAGCATATCTGGATTCACTCTTCAATACATTTCAGAGGACAATAGTATCAATTTTGCTGTGGAAGCTTAACATCAAAAAATGCTGTTATCTTTCCATACCACTTGAATAGTTTGCAAAGAGCCTTTTAGCATTTAGGCTGAAACACAAGTTGTCCAGTACGAGAGGGGTGACAACAGATGCCACAGATTTAAGTTAACTGGCAAAGGAACCAGAGAGGAGATGAGGAGAACAAGTTATAAGCAGCAAGTTGTTTCGTTCTGGAAGAAACTACCTGAGACGATGATAGAACTTTCATAAGCGAATTGAAGGTGGAAGTGGGAGAGATAATATTTTCCAGGGGTACAGGGAAAGAAGGATTCATTAGCGAAATCTTGGCTGCACGGTTGGTCAGTGGTTAGCACTGCTAGCCTCACAGCGCCAGGAAGATGGATTCGATTCCAGCCTTGCGTGTCTGTGTAGAGTTTGCAGACTCTCCCCGTGACGGCGTGGGTTTGCTCTGGTTTCCTCCCACAGTCCAAAGATGTGCAGGTCAGGTGGATTGGCCATGCTAAATTGCCCATAGTGTTAGCTGCATTATTCAGAGGGAAAGGCATCTGGGTGGATTATTCTTCAGAGGGTCAGTGTGGACTTGTTGGACTAAGTGGCCTGTTTCCACACTGTAGGGAATCTAATCTAATCTCTCAAAGGGCTGGCACAGGCATTGATGGGCTAACCAGTTTCTTTCTGCAGTGTTGAATTCTTCTTCCTTTCAATAGTGTTGGGAGATATACATTTTAAGGAAAAGACTGAACTCATTCCAGCTAAATTGCTGAAATGTGTTTGATGGAAAACTATTAAAATATTACAACAGTGGAACCGTGACACCAATTCCATTTCAATCAGTTGAACTTGACATCCTCTGAGGAATCAGTTTTCCTCCTGCCTGTCTAATTCACATTTATTTCTTGTCATATTAAAAGAAGATATACTTTTCTGTGACCCACAGTCATCTGTCTACGAATGGACCCTATAGAACCATTGTGGTTAAAACAACAACCTGCACTTAACTTCACTAAATATCCTCTGAGCAGTGCAATCAGACAAAAATTAAGATACCAAACCACATAAGGAGTTATGAAGACAAGGGGTCCCAATGGTTGGTGAGAGTGGAATCCTCATGAAGCAGAAAGAGATAAGGCAGATGGGAAAATGGAGTGAAGTGTGTGTAAATGTCCAAAGCTTACTACATAGTCAGCTGAAGCCAAGGTTGATGACAGGGAGGGTTGATGAACATCACGGCCTTATTAACAGGGACCCAGAGTACAAGAGAGCCTGCAGTTCTCAGGGTAGAGGGGATCTGGGCCAAATTCCAGGGCGTGATTCCTGTCCCCACTCATGAGGAATCCGGAATTGTAGCAGAGTGGAGGGGAAAGTAGGAAAGGTGCAAGAGGCCAGCAATATAGGTGCAGTGGCATCCCAGGGACTGTCAGGGTGGATAACACTGCAGAAGTAGAAAGGCTGGGTGTACTTGAAGAGAGACTTTAATAAGAGGGTGCCAGCGAAACAGGAAGCAATGTAGGATCAGTGAGCACAGGAGGGAAGATTGATCAGGACGTGCGTCAGGAACTGGGCAGCAGAGATTTGACTCCAATCAAGTTGGCAGACGATGGAAGTTGAAAGACCAGCCAGAAGAGCATTAGAGCAGCTGAGTCTGAAGGGATTTGTTAGGACAAGGATCTCAGAGGCAAAAGTTCTGAGGCAAGGGTGGGGACAGAGATGAAGTTATTGATGGAGGTAAATTTCATTAGAATTGAATGACAGGAAACACTCTTTTGAAGCACTGAAGTACAGCTAGACAGATGGTTCCCCATCGAGGCGATGACCAATCTCCTCAGCATGTCGTGTAACACAAGGAACTGCCTGTGATGTTGAATTCTCTTTATCACTTGCAGGACATGACATGAAAATTTTATTTTCTAATTTCCCTCAAGTAGAGATGGAAAGAAGTTCTGGAGAAGGGTCACTCGACCCAAAATGTGAACTCTGATTTCTCTCCACAGATGCTGCCAGACCTGCTGAGCTTTTCCAGAAATTTCTGTTTTTTGTTTCTGATTTCCAGCATCCGCAGATCTTCTGGTTTTTATTGGAAAGAAGTGACTGCTTTACTAATATCTGCTCTCTGTGGTCTGAAAGGTACAATAAGAAATCTCTACACTTTGAAGGCAACCTGTGGAGCTTTCTTTTCAAAAGACCTGATAATATCTTAGCTTCCCATTGGCAAACATTCTGAACACCTAGCAGAGGCAAATTTGGCGATCAAATTTTGTCACTGTACACATCCTGTTTTGAAAGGTTGACTGTTTGAAGTATTGCTATTTCTGGTGCATCAAATGGCTGAGGTTACAAGTTACAGAAATGTGCAGCACAGTTATAATCATGTCACTTGAGAATTGATATAAGCTAGCTCAGCCTCCTGATATGAGTAAGTTTAAAAAAAAAACAGAACTGGCAATGCATGCTGACGCCAGAACAAATGACTTGGGGATTTTGGAGAATTGCATAATTTATGTTATTTGTGGCAAACTAAGTACATTTTATGAGGGGGGAAAGTATCATTAAAATGGTGCTTATGCAGAGCTTTTTTTTGTTTGTTCATTTCTCCAGCTATCTCCTGGAGGTGCCAACTGCTCAATTATACAATCATACCCCATAGGAGGAGGCCGTTTGGCCCATCATGTGTGTACTGCCTGCTGAAAGAGCTATTCAATTAGTTCCACTCACTCACTTTTTCTCCACTAACCCTGCAAAATATTATCTTTTTCAAGTATATATTTACTCCCCTTTTGAAAGTTCTCCTACATCTAATTGTAGATCATATGAAAACTCTCGTCTGCTGCTTCTATTATTTTCACAATTAAATTCAATCTTGTCCTCTGGTTAGTGACGCCTCCTGATGCTGAACACAGTATCTCCTCATTCATCCCAACAAAGTCCCTCATAATCTTGGCCTCTACTAAATTGCTCCTCAACGTAGTTTACTCTAAAAGAGAACAACTGCAGCCATCTATAGTCTGTCTTGGCTGAACATGATATAACAAACTGATGTGGACAGCACAGATATGTAACGTTAACACCCCCTTGGACACTGCTAGATCCAGCATTCCCTGTGTTTGTTTCAGATGTCCAAGATCCGCAGTAGTTTGCATTTACATGACTTTGACAGACACTTGCACAGGACATGGCTACCTCCTTGACAGCACCGGATGGTCAACTAGGTCTTGGGACAGATAGTCTGGCAAAGCAAGAGCTCCACCACCAGCCTAACACTCCGATCATTATGGCTGATGATGTTTCTGCACCTTGGCCAAAGCTTTAACTGTGTTAAGTCATGACAGAGCAGCAATTTCCTGATCTCAGTGACTCAATCCCACATAACATTAAATGTACATTTACTTACTGCGGTGGATGGTTAGTTTACTTCCTCTGTTGAGGGATTTCCTCTGTTCAGCTGTTCTCCAGATGCTTGTACTAGTGTTGGGAAACCTGTTCTTCTCTTCTGGCTGACATTGAACCCTGATAAATGTAACACCACGTTGCTGCAGCGGTGACCCACAGAAAAGAGCTTGGATTGTGCACAGGTTGTGTGGCTGGACTGGACAATGTGAGTACATCTGCCAGAAGTTGAACTCAGCCTTTACCTGCATAGAAAAGGCTGGTATCTGTGAAAGAGACCACTATAGTTGTAAAAAAAGCGACTTGGAGCGCACGTGTCTTTTGCAGAGGGTCCTTCTCTTGTACGATTCACATAGGAATCCAGCCTTACATTAATATGGGTTACAATTAACCTGCTTCCGAAAGGATTCAGTCGCATTTAACTGTGATGGACAGATGAAGTATATCACTAGTGTAGCAGCTTTGTGATGCAGGACTCTGTGCTCAATGGGCTGTTCCCCGGGTCACACGAAGAGACAAACATCAATTGTGCCTGGAGGACCATCAGTGCATTGATAGATGCTCTTTTATCTCCCTGAATCTTGCTGGTCTTCCAGAGCAAGGAGTTGATCTTGACTGAGTGTCTTAGACTGACACATTGCAAGGTCCAGGATTATGTGCTGAGGGGTGCAATAAAATGCAGGGTAGCTGCTTCCAAGGAATAGTGGGGAAAGACTGTCATCTTGGTTCTTTCTGTTGAAATTAAATGGGAATCCATTCAGTTGTTCAAAGTTTGAGAGAAGATTTGTAGCTCGGGTGCTCATCGTTGTGGTTCTGTTCACCGAGCTGGGAATTTGTGTTGCAGACGTTTCGTCCCCTGTCTAGGTGACATCCTCAGTGCTTGGGAGCCTCCTGTGAAGCGCTTCTGTGATGTTTCCTCCGGCATTTGTAGTGATTTGTATCTGCCGCTTCCTGTTGTCAGTTCCAGCTGTCCGCTGCAGTGGCCGGTATATTGGGTCCAGGTCGATGTGCTTATTGATTGAATCAATAAGGACACCAAATGACAAAATCCTGTCTAGGGACATGGCCAACCAGATCAAATCCAATTTGTGATCAGTGATCCACCCCAAGCAAGCCTGCCTTGTACTGGGCAGAATGATCTCTGAAAGTCTCGCGCTCCTCAGGAATATGATCGCCCACATGAAGGACAGGGCGGGTAGATACCTGCCTCATCAGTCTGGATCAGGGGAAGGCCTTTGACAGGATATCGCACACCGATACACTCTCTCCAAAATGGGGAGGGAATCCGAGATTGCTCTACACCAACAATGTCAGCGCAGTCTCAATCAATGGATGGGAATCAGGAAGCTTGCTGATTAGATGTGGAGCCAGGCAGGGCGGCCCACTCTCTCCTGCCTTGTTTTTGTGTTGCATAGAGCTTTTTGCTGAGTCCATCAGGAAGGATATGAGCCTGAGAGGGGTGACTACTCCAAGCAGCGGAGGTCTGCATCAAAGCTTCCCTGTACATGAACGATGTCACCATTTTCTGCTTGGACTTGTTGTCCATGCGCAGATTCACGAGCATCTGTGACCAGTTTGAACTGGCCTCGGGAACCAAGGGAAATCGAGTTAGAGCGAGGCCATGGTTCTTTGGAAATTGGGCTGACCAATCCCCCATCCCCTTTGCCATCATGGATTAACTGAAGGTGCTGGGAATATGCTTCAGAGGGGCCAGGGTATGCGCAAAATCTTGGGAGAAGCGCATTGCCAAAGTGAGGCAGAGTCTGGGCTTATGGGAGCACTGCTCCCTCTCCATTGCACTTAAAAACTTTGTCATCAGATGTGAGATACTCTCACTGTTGTTGTATGTGACACAGGTCTGGGCCATTCCCAAAACCTGCACTACTGCAGTCACCCAAGCCATCTTCCACTTCATCTGGAGGTCTAAGTTAGACCATGTCCACAGGAACACCATGTACAATGCTCTACATAACTGGGGACAAAATGTACCCAACGTTGATCTTATTCTAACGGCCACCTTTGTGTGCGCCTGCATCAAGCTGTGTGTAGACCCTCTGTACCCAAAGACCAAGTGTCACTACGTACTAAAGTTCTACCTTTCCCTGGTGTGGCCTTGGCACCATGGAATGCTCCAAATAGTTGAGCTGTTCCATTTCATCCCTCCTTTGTGGGAATGTTTGTAAAGAAAACACCTTTGACCACAAGTCCATTGGCAATTGGTCATCACGTAGCATCCTCGAGTCCCTTTTGGGAAAGGAGAGGGTGGATCCTGTCTCATGGTTCTCTGAGCAGAATGTCAAAGTTGTTTGGCAGAATGCCTCATTGCCAGAATTTTCCAACAAGCACCAAGACATCGCTCGGCTGGTGGTGAGATGGGCACTGCCTGTCAGATCCTTCATGTACACCCTGACTCTGTGTGCCACCACACTCTGCTCTCAAAGCAGCAATGCGGGGTGGGTAGAGACTGTCACACAGTCTCTAGACCTTCAATCCAATTGTGACAAAAAAGGTGTTTTCTAAACATGAAGCTATCAACATTCCGATTAAGTCTACAAATGTTACAACTGTTAATTTTATTTTTATTGCAAAAATCTACTTTATTCATAAACTAATCTTTATGTACATACACAGCTACTGAAGCATTTCTGCACAGTCTTTGCACATGAAGAGCAAACAAATATTGGAATTTGATGTTCTCTGTAGTTGCAAAACAACTAAGGTATTTCTTACTAATGCAGGACTATATTTACCTCCATTGAGGCACCGTCAGGGTCAGTGCTGGAATGTGCCTTTGCAAAGGAAGTCTGGAGAGAGGTGCAATGGTTTTTATCGAGGTTCATCCCAAGCAGCTCCATGATGCAGGACTCTGCTCTACGGAACGCACACCAAGACCAAGTGCGCCTGGTGACCGTCAACTTGGGCGAAACAGACACTCTTGGTCTGCCTGAAACTGTTGGCATTCCAGTCTAAACAGCTCACTTCAACCAAATGTTGCAGACTGGGAAATTTCTAAGATCCAGGACTACATGCTGAGGGAGGCACTAAAGCTTCAGGTTGTAAGTTTGCTCACTGAGCTGGTAGATTTGTTCTGAGACATTTCATCATCACGCTGGGTAACGTCATCAGTGAGCCTCCGATGAAGCACTAAAGCTTGGGGCAGCTGCCACTAAGACACAGTAGGGTCTTTCTGCGAAAATACAATGGAGGTTTATTCGGTTATCAGACCCTGACGGTGCCTCAATGGATGTAAATATAGTCCTGCATTGAGAACATCAAATTCCAATATTTGCTCTTCATGTGAAAAGACTGTGCAGAAATGCTTCAGTAGCTGTGTATGTACATAAAGATTATTTTATGAATAAAGTAGATTTTTGCAATAAAAATAAAATTAACATTGTAACATTTGTAAACTTAATCGGAATGTTGATAGCTTCATGTTTAGAAAACACCTTTTTTATCACAATTGGATTGAAGGTCTAATGAGGGATGTCAAAATTCCGTGGTTTTTTCTACAAAGTTCATATAGATCTGTTTTGTACCTTTTGTATTTACTCATAGATAATTTATGAATAAAGTATATTTTTTTGAAATGAAACAAATTCTCCCAGACGTCCATTCATCAAATCCCAGAAAAGAAAGATCCTGACAGCTACAAAATTTCAACTTCAAATGAGCAACACCAGTTTTATCTATAAGTGGCATTAAGTTGTCAGCCGTGTATCAATAAATCCTGAGAAACGTTGTGTAGAAAGCGTAATGTCATCTTGCCACATGCTTCCTTCTACATTTATCCCATGATCTGGCTGCACAATAAGACTGCCTGCACATCTACATATGAAGCATCCAGCAACACATTAAGGAATAATGTAAGTAACAAGAGAGAACTTGTATTGTGCAGCTACTTTCATAGCCTAAAGATATCTCTCATTGACCATAGGCAGGGCATGTCCTCAGAGTGATCAGTGAACTAAACATTTGCATTTGCTTGCACGTAGCCCACTTTGAGTTCTCAAGCTTTTCAATTGAAAAATAATCCGCATAGCTTTCTGCTATCAGGTAGACAGGAGAGGGGTATCCAGGGCTACTGTACTGAAACATGCTAACAAGAAAGACAACCACGCTGTAACAATGTCAGTTTTCCCTCATTCTGGGGACACGAGCTGCTCACCCCACTATTGAGGAGGCTATTTGACTATGGAACCCATCGCAGTAGCTCAATATGACAGCAAGTTTTCAACTATTTCATTTCGAAAAGAAGACAGGGCTGTAACTCTAGCAGAAACATCTTAATTAAGTTAAATAAATGCCTAGTTAATTCCACAAAAATTGCTGAAACCCATTTTAGCATAAGGTTGATCGAATCTGTACCTTACATAATGATTATAAGATTTGAAAGTAAGTTGGGATAGAAAGTTACACCTGAAGGTAACATTAAGATGTTTCTGCTGCTGGTTGGGTCCGGTGTGGACAGCAGTGAAGTGATGGAAGAGGGATGGTAGCACTGGCGTTGTCGATGATGAGCTGTCTCAGGACTGATGGCCTCTCTTTAAGCTCTATCTTTCTTTTTTTTGATTGTTAAAACTAATCAAAATGGCGCTGGATCATGATGACAATGGGAAAGCTTTTCACTACATTTAACTGCTTTACTCGCTGTAAAACACACATGACTATAGAATAAAAAATCGTAAATCATGTTTTCAAGGAGGGTTTAGATAATGAAGGTTAAAACAATGGGGAGAAATTGGAAATAAAGTGCTGAATTGGATGATCATCTATGATCATATTGCATGGCAGAGCAGGCTCAAAGGGCCGAATGGCCTATTTCAGCTCCTACTTTCTATGATTCGATGATTCTAATCACTGCAATAGTAAGCAGTTTCTGCATCATGTTTTGGTAAGAAGAGTAAAATACTTCCAGGCTTCCTTCTCCAGTCACCCCTGTTAAAAAAGAGCAATAATGTTCAGAGAGAATGTGAGAATAAGGGTCCATTTCTGCCTCAGCCCTTCCACAAGGAACCAATCATCAGCAGACTATGGTTTTCAGGCTAATTCTGGCTTCAATACCAGTATTGAGGGGAGAGTTATGGCCTTTTAGGAGGTTAACCAAGAAGAACTTCTTTATCGAAAAACCAAGAGACTAATGAGTTGAGTTTTCCTTTTTCTGGCAGGAATTGGGAGATGGGACTTATTGCCTTCCTTTCATAGCCAGTCTGCTGGTTTTTGGGGAGGGAGCGGGTTAAGATCTTACTGACCTGAAAGATCGTCTGTCTTTCTCAGAGCAAAGTTGGCCAGTACAACCTCATTGCTGCACATGGCTTTTTTTTTTGGCGATCATGCACTTTATTTCAATCAAATTAGTGGCAATGCCTCTGTTTCTGTCCAATGGAGTTTAACTTCACATAGCTCCAAGAGCTGTTAACTCCATGAAAATCTCCAGACAGTAGAAATATGAATGATTCACAAGCTCCTGATGACCTCTGCTGTTGCATCTTGCAGCTGCCCATACTAGGAGATGGTGGTACATCAAGGATGTCTCTCTTGGGCCATTCTTTCATCAGTGTGTAATGTCCATCATTCAGCTCAGGGCTATGTCGACCCCTCTTTCCGCTGTCCTCTGCCTCACCCTCTGAAGAAGACCTCCACATACCAGCTGTCACTTTCTTGCCTTTGCATTGGCCAATCCCCACGTCCTCAGGAAAGTCAACAGAGTCTGGAATGGAGGCTGCGGACTGTCACTCAATCTGTAAGCACCATTCCTTGCTCCCGCTCCATCAGAAAATCCGACCCTTGGAATCCTCTCCATCCAAAAGATTTTGGATCCATGGAGTAAATCAGATCTTTCATGATGGAGATTGGCTTGACTTTATAAATTAAGGATGTCAAATGGAGCCGATTTGCAGAGCAGCCTTGATTTAATGGTGCAGCAAAGTGAATATGAGGGGCTGAATGGCCGACTGAACAAGATGGTGTTGCTATCAGCAACCTCAATGTAGTCAAGTGATGAAATAGAGGAGCTTACAGGTCACCATGTCAAGCTCAGTTTCGTGCTGAGACCATGGAAGGGCAGATACGTAGCGACTGAAATATTTCTTCTGTGGTTGTAAATCTGTGGGAGTCAGGTGTTTTGTGCACAAATGCATCTAAGAAAAGGAAAAAAAGTACAGTGAAGAAGTGCCTAATGATTCTGATTGGATGGTACCAGTCATGCTCATCAGGGTGCTGATAATGTTTGAGGGAAAAGGCTGGATTCAATTACAGGAAAAGGAGATTGCAGGTGAGAGTTGGTCGTACAGGAATTTGTCCCTTTTTTTTAAGCCAGGGTCTTCCTGTGTAGGTGGGTGGGTTTTCTGGGCCCACCTCAGTTATGATGGCCTTCAAGAAAAGCAAGAATAACAGTATACCTGCACAATCACTTCTGGCACTATCACAAAACCTGCCAGGTCCACCTTTACTAAAGGGTCGAGAGGGGTATACCCCAATGCCAAGCAAATACAATTCCTTAATGTTGCATGGGGATCTTTTAATGTCAGTTTCAGAACTATCATAGAGTCATAGAGATGTACAGCATGGAAACAGACCCTTTGGTCCAACTCGTCCATGCTGATCAGATATCCCAATCTAATCTAATCCCACCTGCCAGCACCCGGCCCATATCCCTCCAAACCCTTCCTATTCATATACCCATCCAGATACCTTTTAAATGTTGCAATTGTACTAGCCTCCACCACTTCTTCTGGCAGCTCATTCCATACACATACTATCCTCTGTGTGAAAAAGTTGCCCCTTAGGCCTCTTTTATATCTTTCCCCTCTCACCCTAAACCTATGCCCTTTCGTTCCGGACTCCCCCACCCCAGGGAAGCGACCTTATCTATTTACCCTGTCCATGTCCCTCTTGATTTTATAAATCTCTATGACGTCACTCCTCAGCCTCTGATGCTCCAGGGAAAACAGCCCCGGCCTATTCAACCTCTCCTATAGCTCAAATCCATCCTAAATGACACTATTGTGCCCGCGTCTACCACCTCTGCTGGCAAAGCGTTCCAGACACCCACCACCCTCTGCTAAACAACTTTCCACATATATTTTCCTTAAACTTTTCCCCTCTCACCTTGAACTCATGACCCCTAGAAATTGAGTCCCCCACTCTGGGAAAAAGCTTCTTGCTATCCACCCTGTCTGCACCGCTCATTATTTTGTAGACCTCAATGTGGTCCCCCCTCCAAATCTATCTTGCTAATAAAAATAATCCTAATCTACTCAGCCTCTCTTCATTGCTATGAAGAGGAGCCTCACACCCTCCATATCAGGCAACATTCTGGTGAACCTCCTCTGCACCCTCTCCAAAGCATCCACATCCTTTTGGTAATGTGTCGACCAGAACTGTACACTGCATTCCAAATGTAGCTAAACCAAAGTCTTATACAACTGTAGTTGAAACTTTATTGCTGGAACAGCACAGCAGGTCAGGCAGCATCCAGGGAACAGGAGATTCGACGTTTCGGGCACAGGCCCTTCTTCAGGAATGAGCAGAGAGTGTTCAGCAGGAGAAGATAAAAGGTAGGGAGGAGGGACTTGGAGGAGGGGCGTTGGAAATGTGATAGGTGGAAAGAGGTCAAGGTGAGGGTGATAGGTCGGAGAGGTCAAGAAGAAGACTGCAGGTCAGGAAGGCGGTGCCGGGCTGGAGGGATTCGGCTGAGACAAGGTGGGGGGAAGGGGGATGAAGAAACTGGTGAAGTCCAAGTTCATCCCCTGTGGTTGGAGGGTTCCCAGTCGGAAGATAAGACGCTCCTCCTCCGACCATCGCATTGTTGTGGTTTGGCGGTGGATGAGTCCAATTACCTGCATATCCTCGGTGGAGTGGGAGGGGGAGTTGAAATGCTGTGCTACAAGGTGGTTGGGTTGGTTGGTCCGGGTGGCCCAGAGGTGTTCTCTGAATCGCTCCGCAAGTAGGCGGCCTGTCTCCCCAATATAGAGGAGGCCACACCGGCTGCAGCGGATGAAGTAGATGATGTGGGTGGAGGTGCAGGTGAATCTGTGGCGGATATGGAAGTTTCCTTTGGGGCCTTGGAGAGAAGTGAGGGGGGAGGTGTGGGCGCAAGTGTTGCACCTCCTGCGGTTGCAAGGGAAGGTGCCGGGAGTGGAGGTTGGGTCGGTGGGGGGTGTGGATCTGACAAGGGAGTCGCGGAGGGAGTGGTCTCTACGGAAAGCTGATAGGGGAGGGGAGGGAAATATATCCTTGGTGCTGGGGTCTGTTTGGAGGTGGCGGAAGTGACGGCGGATGATGCGCTGTACATGGAGATTGGTGGGGTGGTAGGTGAGGACCAGTGGGGTTCTGTCCTGGTGGCGGTTGGAGGGGCGGGGCTCAAGAGCGGAGGAGCGGGAAGTGGAGGAGATGCGGTGGAGGGCACCGTCGACCACGTCGGGGGGGAAATTGCGGTCCTTGAAGAAGGAGGCCATCTGTGTTGTACGTATTTTGAACTGGTCCTCCTGGGAGCAGATGCGGCGGAGACGAAGGAATTGGGAGAATGGGATGGCGTTTTTACAGGGGGCAGGATGGGAGGAGGTGTAGTCCAGGTAGCTGTGGGAGTCGGTTGGTTTGTAGTAGATGTCCGTGTTGATTCGGTCGCCTGAGATAGAAACAGAAAGGTCTAGGAAGGGGAGGGAGGAGTCCGAGACTGTCCAGGTGAATTTGAGGTCGGGGTGGAAGGTGTTAGTGTAGTGGATGAACTGTTCAACCTCCTCGTGGGAGCACGAGGTAGCGCCGATACAGTCATCAATGTAGCGAAGGAAAAGATGGGGGGTGGGGCCAGTGTAGTTGCGGAAGATGGATTGTTCCACATACCCTACGAAGAGGCAGGCATAGCTGGGGCCCATGCGGGTGCCCATGGCTACTCCTTTTGTTTGGAGAAAGTGGGAGGATTGGAAAGAAAAGTTGTTCAGGGTGAGGACCAGTTCGGTCAGTCGAAGGAGGGTGTCTGTGGAAGGGTACTGGGTGGTACGGCGGGAAAGGAAGAAACGGAGTGCTTTGAGTCCTTCGTGATGGGGGATGGAGGTGTACAGGGACTGGATGTCCATGGTGAAGATGAGGCGTTGGGGACCGGGGAAGCGGAAATCCTGGAGGAGGTGGAGGGCGTGGGTGGTGTCACGAACGTAGGTGGGGAGTTCTTGAACAATCCATCTTCCGCAACTACACTGGCCCCACCCCCCATCTTTTCCTTCGCTACATTGATGACTGTATCGGCGCTACCTCGTGCTCCCACGAGGAGGTTGAACAGTTCATCCACTACACTAACACCTTCCACCCCGACCTCAAATTCACCTGGACAGTCTCGGACTCCTCCCTCCCCTTCCTAGACCTTTCTGTTTCTATCTCAGGCGACCGAATCAACACGGACATCTACTACAAACCAACCGACTCCCACAGCTACCTGGACTACACCTCCTCCCATCCTGCCCCCTGTAAAAACGCCATCCCATTCTCCCAATTCCTTCGTCTCCGCCGCATCTGCTCCCAGGAGGACCAGTTCAAAATACGTACAACACAGATGGCCTCCTTCTTCAAGGACCGCAATTTCCCCCCCGACGTGGTCGACGGTGCCCTCCACCGCATCTCCTCCACTTCCCGCTCCTCCGCTCTTGAGCCCCGCCCCTCCAACCGCCACCAGGACAGAACCCCACTGGTCCTCACCTACCACCCCACCAATCTCCATGTACAGCGCATCATCCGCCGTCACTTCCGCCACCTCCAAACAGACCCCAGCACCAAGGATATATTTCCCTCCCCTCCCCTATCAGCTTTCCGTAGAGACCACTCCCTCCGCGACTCCCTTGTCAGATCCACACCCCCCACCGACCCAACCTCCACTCCCGGCACCTTCCCTTGCAACTGCAGGAGGTGCAACACTTGCGCCCACACCTCTCCCCTCACTTCTCTCCAAGGCCCCAAAGGAAACTTCCATATCCGCCACAGATTCACCTGCACCTCCACCCACATCATCTACTTCATCCGCTGCAGCCGGTGTGGCCTCCTCTATATTGGGGAGACAGGCCGCCTACTTGCGGAGCGATTCAG
This sequence comes from Chiloscyllium plagiosum, assembly GCF_037043375.1. NCBI lineage: Eukaryota > Metazoa > Chordata > Chondrichthyes > Orectolobiformes > Hemiscylliidae > Chiloscyllium > Chiloscyllium plagiosum. Next base: position 18,562,838 of record NW_028270151.1, on the reverse strand, counting down.
AGAACACCTCTGGGCCATCCGGACCAACCAACCCAACCACCCTGTAGCACAGCATTTCAACTCCCCCTCCCACTCCACCGAGGATATGCAGGTAATTGGACTCATCCACCGCCAAACCACAACAATGCGATGGTCGGAGGAGGAGCGTCTTATCTTCTGACTGGGAACCCTCCAACCACAGGGGATGAACTTGGACTTCACCAGTTTCTTCATCCCCCCTCCCCCACCTTGTCTCAGCCGAATCCCTCCAGCCCGGCACCGCCTTCCTGACCTGCAGTCTTCTTCTTGACCTCTCCGCCTCCATCCTACTCCGACCTATCACCCTCACCTTGACCTCTTTCCACCTATCACATTTCCAACGCCCCTCCTCCAAGTCCCTCCTCCCTACCTTTTATCTTCTCCTGCTGAACACTCTCTGCTCATTCCTGAAGAAGGGCCTGTGCCCGAAACGTCGAATCTCCTGTTCCCTGGATGCTGCCTGACCTGCTGTGCTGTTCCAGCAATAAAGTTTCAACTTTGATCTCCAGCATCTGCAGACCTCACTTTCTCCTCTTATACAACTGTAACATGACCTGCTGACTCTTGCACTCAATACCCCGTCCGATGTAGGAAAGCATGCTGTATGCCTTTTTGACCACTCTATCGGCCTGCATTGCCACCGCCAGGGTACAATGGACCTGAACATCCTGATCTCTTTGTAAATCAACTGCCCTCCAGGGCTTTTTCATTTACCGTATAGTTCACTCTAGAATTGGATCTTCCAAAATGCTTCACTTTGCATTGGCCCAGATTGAACTCCATCTGCCATTTCATCGCCCGACTCTTCAATATATCCATATTCTGCTGCATTCTCTGCAGCAATCCCCTTCATAATCTTAATGTCATCTACGAATTTGTCAATCAGACCAGGTATACCTTCTTCCCGATCATGTATTTATATCACAAATATCATTTATATCATGTATTTATACGTCCCAGCACGTATCCCTGTGGAACACCACTGGTCACAGTTCTCCACAATCACAACCATTTTCCTTTGCATTCGATGTAACTATAACAAGTGGAGAGGGTATTCATTATTTCTCCAGTTATGTTCCAGTTATGCTAGAGCTCCTGAAAGCCATACTCTGACAAATGCAGACTTGCTGTTAAGGACTGTCACTGTCACCTCACTCTGGTATTTAGCTCTTTTGTCCATGTTTGGGTCAAGTCTGTCATGAGTTCGCACGCTGTCAGTAGTGAGTTCAGTGCTCCTGGTGGAACACAAATGGAGCAGTGAGTAGGTTATTCCTAATCATGTGTTGCTTGATAACACTGCCTGTAGCTGGCTGTGTCAAAAGTTGCGTGGTTCATACATTTGTGAAGCACCTTATGATGTTCAGCGTCAATATAAGTCGTTGTTGAGCCTGTGTCTGTGTGGGAAGTGCATTGCCAGATAGACTACTCTATCAAATGCTTTTAACAGTCATCAAATGATATTTAATTTGGGGCCTTGAAAAGAAGACAAGTCAAGCTAACATCAGTTCCCTGATCCACCTTGGCTCTGCTCTGCAGTAATATGAGAATTCTCCCAAGCATCCATGCAATTAATTACCCTTCAGCCAAAAATCAGCAAATAAAGTTCATCTAATCAATTATTTGATTGCAATTTGTAAGTTCTTGCTTTATGAATATTTTGTTTCCTGCACCTCCTACACCATGACTTTACTCCAACAGTATTTAATCAATTGTAAGGCGTTTTGGGACATCATGCAGAGTGCGATATAAATACAACTCTATTTTCAAATTAATAATACATTAATGAATGCTGTGGCAGAATAAATGAAAGTAGTAAGCAATCAATGCAATATTACACTTTTCCACTGCAATGTACTCAGTCTTGGATTTTCTTTTGCCTGTCAGCATGTAGATATGATACAGTTTTGGCTTCAAATAGCCACACGGGAAATGAAGACATTTTTAATTTCGAGAGTTGTAAAACTATGATAAACATGTCAGCGTCAGTTGAATTTTATTTAATTTTGAGTTTCTAGTGGATTTCAGACTGCCAACTTTCCAATGTTTCAATTTTTGGACAAACACCAGTTTGTGCAAACACTTAGAAAATGTCAGAATGGATTCAAGATAAGTTGATATTCCTCGGAGTTGCAAGTATTCCCAGGGCTTGATATTTGGAATTTCGGGGATTTTCGATCCTCTCCAAAAACTGATCTTCAATGCCAGGATGAAGTTTTATTAGATCAGGCAGTCTGCTGTAGTTAGTCATGGGGAAGTTTTCATTAAAAATCCCAGGCAAAGTCATGATTTTGGTATAGAACAACAAGGATTTGCATTTATATAGTGCCTATATAAATAACAATAAAATATAACATGTACTGTAGTAGGGCTCTTGTAGTGCAGTGGCATTGTCCCTGCACTGATGCAGGAGGCCCAGAACTATATGATAACATCTCTCAACTGGTTGATTCAAAAATATATAACATAAAATTTAACTACAAGGCAGTTTAAAATTTCTAATCTCTTCACCAGAACGTACTTAGACAAAATGAGACATCAAACAACAGAACAAGGAAGTATGAGGGCAGATGATGAAAAGTTTGGTCAAATAAGCAAAATGTAAAGCTGCCATGATCCGACCAGACCATAGGACTCTCATGACAACTGATCATAATTTAATCTGAAGGTCACCATACCTTAGGAGATGGGAGAGGTTGAGAAGGAGAGTCCTTCCTGGTAACCTCAGCCAGTGCAGGAATTGAACCCACACTGTTGGCATCACTCTGCATTGCAAACCAGCCTTCCAGCCAATCTCTCAAAGAAGTAGACTTTAAGGAGAGACTTAAAGGAGAAGAAAGGTGAAAATGTTTTGAGGAACAATTCCAGAGTTTATGGCGCAAGCAGCTAAACGGCCTGTGTCAGGATATGGGCAGTGCAGGTGCTCACAGTTAAAGAACTGGATGGAAGTACGTACAGTGCAGTGAGTTAAAAGTTCCTGGAGACAATTGCAGCAATAAAAATATCATGGATAGACCACCTCAGTATAATCACAGAACCTACTGCTTTTTGAGTGCAACTTTTTTTATATGACAGTTAGTTCTAACGGGCCGGATCATCTGAGAAACGACAATTTCACTTCTTTTCAGAGGAAGGGAGCTCCACTTTTGTGAGGAGCGTCCATTCAGGGCCTCCTGAGAAATGCAGAGCCATAGTTCCAGATTGGCAGTTCTTTTGTAGTGCAGACCTGTCATGGGTAAGTAAACCATATGCCCTATTCCTGGTTGTCACCTGCAGTGCCTGATATGTAAAGGCACCTTGATAGTTACTGCTAAAAGGTAGGTATGTAAGGTAAGTGTGAAGTAGGTTATTAGGAAGCTAATGCTATTGAGTGCCAAATGGGTCAGATGGTATGGTGCCATGTAAGTAGGTGCCAGCTAGGTTGGGAGCAGGTTGCCAAGCAGGTAGAGTGCCAGGGTGCAAACTGGCAGAATAAGTGATGAGCTGTTTAGGATGTATGGGCTTTGTTGGGTTGGAGTGCATCCAGTGGTTGGCTGAGTCATTGGGTTAGGCCTAGAAGTTAGGATGGGTGGAGGTGTGGTATAAGTGTTGGATCGGGTCAGGTAAGGTTCAGCGAGAAGAGAGATTGGATTGGGTCCTGCAATGTTGGGATTGTTAATATCAGAATGGGTTGGGTCCAGCATGGGAGGGAAAGAATAGTCATTTCCTGAGGTGGGTGGTATCAGTTCAGTGTCTGCAGGGTGTAATAGGCAGGAAGTGGTGTAGTGGGGGGGGGGGGGGGGTGTGGTGCAGTGTGTGTGAAGTAAGTATGGGTTCAGTTTAATAATTACTCAGGAGTTGGATTGTATGGTCAATCATTTAGTCTTTTCTTGAGCAACTATTTTGCTTGATTTCACCAGAACCATCTGAAGAATCAGAGTTAACTGAAGATTTTTGGTGGGTTTCGGACATTGATGAATTGCTCAGTGGAAAATTCGATTTGTCAGGAATCTGCTACAATGGGTATTACTTAGGATCCCCATTGCTGGAATAACAGCTGCCTGGCCTGTGGAAAATCTGGACCATCACCCACTATATAGGAGAAAGTGAGGGCTGCAGATGCTGGAGATCACCCACTATATTCCCCACATCCATAGTGATAGATCTTGAGTTCACTGTTTTAATTTAAATGAATTAAAACATCCAGTGTTAATATGGAACTTTTGTCTCTGAGTCTCATTAGTGTCAGTGAGAGAATTTTGTGGGCCAGTTGTGTTCGTAATCATCATCTGCCTCACTCTTAATAACTGTGTTGAAGTTTGCCATTGATCAGAAACTGAATTGGACCAACCATAGTCATATGTGTGTGTGTAAGAACGTCTACAAGTGTGTGTATATGTCTGTTTGTGGGTGAGATTGTGTGTGTGAAGGATTGTGTGCGTGTATATGTGTGTGAGAGTATGTGTGTGTTAGAGTATGTGTGAGTGTTTCTGTGTGTGTGTGTATGAGAGAGTGTGTGTCTGTGTGTGAGAGTGTGTGTGAGAGAGTCTGTGTGTATGAGAGAGTGTGTGTGTATGAGAGAGTGTATGTGTGTCTGTGTGTGACAGTGTATGTCTATCTGTATGTATGTCTGTATGTGTGAGAGTGTGTGTGTGAGAGAGAGTGTGTATGTGGGGTAACTGATTGCAGCTGCAAAAGAAGTGGGTGTGTTACAATTGGCTGGGGATAGCTGAAATCTAGGAAGTGACTCCATGCACATATGTTTGCTGTTTAGGCTTTTTTAAAAATTTTAAACAATGTCTTTTGTTTTACAAAGGGGAACATATCGAATTTTCAATTGTTCTGTGTTTGATTATGTGAGTCTAGTGAAATCTGGATATAGACTCAGAGGAAAAGTAAACAGGCTGTAGAAGGAGCTGGAAGTCCGAGCTAGAATCACAGAGCAGACATTTTAAAGGGACTCTGAATGAAACCTGTTACACAGAGAGAAACTAGTATCATCTCTCAATAGATCTGAGATATAAAGTAAACAGTGTTCAGCACCATTTGCGACTCCTCAGATACTGAAGTAGTCTGTGCACAAATGCAACAAGATCTGGACAATATTCAGGCTTGGGCCAACAAGTGGCAAGTAACATTCATGGTACACAAATACAGACAATGATCATCACCAATAAGAGATACTCTAACAACTGGCCCTTGATATGCAATGGTATTATCATCACTGAATCCCCCAATGTCAACATTCTCGGGGTTACCATTAACCAGAAACTCACCTGCACTCACCACATAAACACTGTGGCTACAAGAGCAGGCCAGAGACTAGGGATACTGCGGCAAGTAACTCACCTCCTGACACCCCAAAGTCTATCCACCATCTACAATGCATAAGTCAGGAGTATGATGGAATACTTCCCACTTGCCTGGAAAAGTGCAGCTCCAACAACGCTCAAGAAGCTTGACACAATCCAGGACAAAGTAACCCACTTGATTGGCACCACATCTACAAACATTCAATCCCTCCACCACTGACATTCAGTAGCAGCAGTGTGTATTATCTACAAGATGCACTGCAGAAAGATCCTTAGACAGCACCTTCCAAACCCACGACCACTTCCATCTAGAAGGACAAGGGCAGCAGGTACTTGGGAACACCACCACCAAGCCACACACCATCCTGACTTGGAACGTATACTGCCGTTCCTTCACAGTCATTGGGTCAAAGCCCTGGAACTCCTTCCCTACCAGCATGTGGGTCAACCCACAGCAAGTGGACAGCAGATTCAGAAGGCAGCTCACCACCATCTTCTCAAGGGCAAATAGGGATGGGCTATCAATGCTGGCCAGACAGTGATGCCCAAGTCCCACAAATGAATGAAAAAAAATTCAAAGGCATCAAAGGGCATGGGGCGAAAGCAGGAATAAAGTTACTGAGTTAGATAATCAGCCAAGATAGTTTTCATTGATGGAACAGGCTCAAAGGGCAAATAGAGTTATAGAGTCATACAGCACGGAAACAGTCCCTTTGGTCCAATCAGTCTATGCTGACCTTAATCCAAACTGAACGAGTCCCACCTGCCCGTGCTTCGCCCATATCCCTTAAAACATTTCTTATCCATGTATTTATCGAAATATCTTTTAAATATTGTAACTGTAGCCGCATTCACCACTTGCTCTGGAATTTCCAAGATGGCAGCAGAGTAGGATGCTTCAGCTGCAGCTTGTCCATCCTGTCTGTTTCTTTGCCTTTATCCGCCTCTTTTCATTTTTGTGTTCATTTGTCCCTCTCGGACTTAGACTCCTGACCTCAGCATGGACTTGGATTCCCGGCCTCAGCGTGGACTCTAATTCCAAACCTCTGCGTGGATTCGGACTCCCGGCCTCAGCATGGACTCAGACCCTTGACCTCAGCTCAGAGTCGACTCCCAGCCTCAGCATGGACATGGACCCCAGGCCTCAGCGTGGACTCGACCTCCTGTTCTCAGCATGGGCTCAGACTTCCAGCCTCAGCATAGACTCAAACTCCTGGCTTCAGGGTGAACTCAATCTCCTGGCCTCAGCGTGGACTCAGACTCCTGTTCTCAATGTTGACCCAGTGAGATGTCCTCTCAGCATGATGTGGTGGTCTCCTATTGGCCCGGCAGGGGCCTTAACATTGACTTCCAGCCTCAAGATGATTCCAGACCAGTGTCCTGGTCTTGAAAGCCTTGAGGTGAAGTCTGGCACAGTCTGGAGGCAAGGCCCAGTATGGACTTGAACCAACACCTGTTATGGGCTGGAGCCAAGGCCTGGTATGGACTAGAGGTGGGCCCAGTGTGGACTGGAGCTAAAGCCTGGCACAGAATGGAGCCAAGGCCCAGTGTGGAATGGAGCTGGAAATGTGTTGCTGGAAAAGCACAGCAGGTCAGGCAGCATCCAGGGAACAGGAGAATCGACGTTTTGGGCATAAGCCCTTCTTCAGGAATGGGGAAAGTTTGTCCAGCAGGCTAAGATAAAAGGTAGGGAGGAGGGACTTGGGGGAGGGGCGTCGGAAATGTGATAGGTGGAAAGAGGTCAAGGTGAGGGTGATAGGTCAGACTGGGGTGGGGGCGGAGAGGTCGGGAAGAAGATCTCAGGTTAGGAAGGCGGTGCTGAATTTGATGGATTTGACTGAGACAGGGTGGGGGGAGGGGAAATGAGGAAACTGGTGAACTCGGATTTCACCAGTTTCCTCATTTCCCCTCCCCCCACCTTGTCTCAGTCAAATCCATCAAATTCAGCACCGCCTTCCTAACCTGAGATCTTCTTCCCGACCTCTCCGCCCCCACCCCAGTCTGACCTATCACCCTCACCTTGACCTCTTTCCACCTATCACATTTCCGACGCCCCTCCCCCAAGTCCCTCCTCCCTACCTTTTATCTTAGCCTGCTGGACAAACTTTCCCCATTCCTGAAGAAGGGCTTATGCCCGAAACGTCGATTCTCCTGTTCCCTGGATGCTGCCTGACCTGCTGCGCTTTTCCAGCAACACATTTCCAGCTCTGATCTCCAGCATCTGCAGACCTCACTTTCTCCCCAGTGTGGACTGGAGCCAAGGCTTGGCACAGACTAGACCTAAGACCCGGCATGGACTGCAGCCAAGGCCCAGGGAGCCAAGGCTGGTGTAGACTGGTGCCAAGGCCCTGTGTGGATTGGAGCAAAGGCCCAATGTGGACTAGAGGTGAGGCCTGGTGTGGACTGGGTTGGAAGCACTGTTGTTCTGAACTTTTTTTTAAATTTTCTAATTAATTCCTACAGTCTGCAATGCTGGACATTTTATTTCCTTTTTTTTTATAAATTATTTTCCAAAGGATAGTTCTGAAGAATCAGTACACCCCAATGAGAAAAGTTCTAACCTATCCAGCCTCTCCTAATAACACAAACCCTCCATTCATAACAACATCCTGGTAAATCTCTTCTAATCCCTCTCCAGCTTAATAACATCCTTCCTATAACAGGGGGACCAGAACTGGACACAGTACTCCAGAAGGGGCCTCACCAATGTCCTGTACAATCTCAACATGATGTCCCAACTCCTATACTCCAAGGTCTGAGCAAAGAAAGCAAGCATGCTAACCCCCTTCTTAACCACTTTATCTATATGTAATGCAAACTTCAAAGAATTATGTATCTGATCCCATTGGCCTCTCTGTTCTACAACACTACCCAAAGCCCTACTTTTAACTGTATAAGTCCTGCCCTTGTTTGTTTTACCAAAATGTAATAACTCACATTTATCCAAACTAAACTCCATCTGCCATTCCTCAGCCCATTGACCCAATTGATCAAGATCTCTTCCTAATCTTAGATAATCTTCTTCACTGTCTACTATTCCACCAATTTTGGTGTCAATCACAAACTTACTAACCATGCCTTCTATTTTCTCATCTAAATCATTTAAATAAATGCCGAAAAAAACAGACCCAGCACCAATCCCTGTGGAATATGACTCCTCCACCATGCCAATTTTAGATTCCCTACATATGGAAACAGGCCCATCAGCCCAATAAGTCCACATCAATCCTGCAAACAGCAACACACTCAGACCCATTTCCCTGCTCTATATTTACCCCTGACTTGGCAATTTAGCATGTCCATTCACCTAAGCTGCACATCTTTTGGATTGTGGGAGAAAACTCACGCAGACACAGAAAGAATGTGCAAGCTCCACATAGACAGTTGCCCTAGGTGGGAATCAAACTCAGGTCCCGGGCAGTGTGAGGCAGTAGGTATGCACAATAGAATTCCATTCCTAAGCCACTGCGTATCTATTTGGTAAGCCCTGCCTGAATCCCATGTGGCCTAACTTTACTTATTAGTCTACCATGCAGAACCTTGTCAAATGCTTTATTAAAGTCCAGGTAAACAAGTCCAAGTAAACAAAATCAGGACTCCACCCTCATCAATCTTCTTGGTTGCTTCCTCAAACACTCACTCAAGTTTGGAAGACACAATTTGCTTTGCACTAAACCATGCTGACTATCCCTAATCATTCCTTTTCTCTCCAAATACATATAAATCCGGTCTTTCAGAATCACCTCCAACAACTTACCTGGTCTACTCTTGGTTCTATTTTCTATGATGAGGAGGTGCCGATGTTGGACTGGGGTGGACAAAGTTAAAAATCACACAGCACCAGGTTATAGTCCAACAGGTTTATTTGGAAGCACTAGCTTTTATAGTGCTGCTCCTTTGTCAGGTAGCTACTTGATGAAGGAGCAGCGCTCCAAATGCTAGTACTTCCAAATAAACCTGTTGGACTATAACCTTGTGTTGTGTAAATCGTAACCCTATTTTCTATGTTTTAAGAGATACCCATTTCCTACTGTAAAGAAGAATACGATCAGTAGAAAGGCCAGATTTATAAATAACACCCAGGGTCTATGCTGGAGAGAGTACTGGGATCACCGGTGGGATATTAGGCAATTCTTTCTTCCTTTCTAACTATCCTTCATGTTATTCAAATGTTCTTCTAACTAGTCTCCAATCTTCTATTCTTTTAAAGCTGATTTCTTAACAAACTCTGTTGCCCATATCCAAGGTGCAGATATCCACCACAGTTGCATCACATTGTCTCCAGTTCGTTGTGTAAAGAAGGTTCTTTTATTTCCACAATTCCTGTGGAGGTAACGATGGATAAGAACTTAGAATTACTTAGGGACATACCGAGTGTTTGGACAGGAGATGAGCTTATTCAAATCAAAACAAAGATTGCAAGCCAAGCCTAGCTAATAATGTAACTTCAAAGAATGATGTTCAACAAAGAGTCCTTGTGTGAACCCAGGAAGTCACACCTTGCAGCGTGTCACTGAAGCTTCAAAAAGAGAAACTTCAAAAGGCAGAGATACAGGGAAATATCACTGGACTAGAATCCAGGGGTCCAAGCTAATGCTCTGAAGATATGGCTGCAGACTCCATCTTGGCAAATGGTGATCTTTAAACTCAATTAGCAAATATAAAAATATCCGTAATCATGTAATCACTATCAATTGTTGTAAAAATTCATCTGATTCACTAAGGCCCTTGCGGAATGGAATTCTATTGTCCATACCTGCTCTGGCCTACATGTGTCTCTGAACCCACAATGTCATTGACTCTTAACATCCATGAACATTGACATTCAATATATGCCAGTCTCTAAGAACACTTATGGCCTATCTCTGATCCACTTACAAGACACTGCTGCACTTGAATGCTTCACCTCAAAGATGTGCAGGTTAGGTGAATTGGCCATGCTAAATTGCCCATTGTGTTCGGGGATGTGCAAGTCAGGTGCATTGGTCATGGGTTAATATAGGGTAGGGGAATGGGTCTGGGTGGGTTACTCTTCAGAGGGTCGGCGTGGATTTGTTCGGCCGAAGGGCCTGTTTCCACACTGAAGGGATTCTATGACCTATTGAATATTGAACCTGAGGCTGCACTGGCAATGATCATTGGAATGCTGCAGCAAGGACATTGTGAACTTAGGGATATGCACCTAGCTCATGGACTGGACCAGGCTGCATCTTTGGGCTTTTTATGCCATGCCATTGCACATTCAGGGCATTAATGCATCAAGTTTGGTAAGATTATGGTGAGATAATTTGTTCAGTCTCACAGTGAAAAGCCCTCCAAAAAAACTCAACACAACATGGATTTAGTCAAAAACTGTAAGATACAGTCGTTCCTTTCTCATAGGCATGTATGCATCTTATGTCATTACTTCTTCTCTCATTTAATATTCTCTCTTCTCAATCATTCACTCACTCTTTCATCAACTCATGAGTGTCTGGATAGATTGTCTTCTGTTAAAACATAACTTCATTTGATCTGGGAAAAAGGCATGTTCATGGGAAGGGATCCTGTTTAATTAGTCTTGTTCTGACCATCCAAGCGGTTAGATGATTAAAGAAGGGGCCAATTCATCCCTGCTCACCAGGGTCTTAGCAATTTGGGGTCTCTTATCTAAAACCATAGTGAGTTACGGAACATCACCCGAGGACTGATTGTGACACAGCACTAGCAGCTTATTACACACATGACCTTCTCAGTTCCCATGTACCTGCCTCCATCTCAATTAACTGATGACAATAAGGAGTCTTTTCACCTCCCCTCACTCATAGTTGTGGCCATACCTCCATCCACTTGGACCTAATGCTTTTGCTATTCTCTGTTTCATCAAGACTCTGCTTCACAACTATCTCTTAGACCCAATGTTCAGTTATTTCTAAGAGCATAAAGTACAGGAGCAGAAATTAGGCCATTCAGCCCATCGAGTCTGCTCTATCTTTTAATCATGGCTGATAGGTTTTACAACCTCATTTTCCCTCTTTCTCTCCATAACCTTTGATCCCCTTGGCAATTAAGAACCTATCTATCTCTGTTTTAAGTAAACTCAATGATCTGGCCTCCACAGGCTTCTGGACCAATGTGTTCCATCGATTCACCACTCTGTGACGAAAGAAGTTTCTCCTTATCTCCGTTCTAAAGGGTCTTCCCTTTACTCTAAGGCTGTGCCCTTGGGTCCTAGTCTATCCTGCCAATGGAAACATCTTCCCAACATCCACTCTGTCCAGCCCATTCAGTATTCTGTGTGTTTCAATCAGATTCCCCCCTCATCCTTCTAAGCTCCATTGAGTATGGTCCCAATGTCCTCAAAGGTTCCCCATATGTTAAGCCTTTCATTGCAGGGATAATTCTTGTGAACCTCCTCAGGATCCACTCCAGAGCCAATGCATCTTTCTGGAGGTATATGGTACAAAGTTGCTTACAATACTCTAAACATGGTCTGACTACACCCTTAAAAAGCCTCAGAAGTACATCTCTGCTTTTATGTTGTAGTCCTGTTGAGAAGAATGACAACCTTGTATTTGCCTTCCTAACTACTGACTCAACCAGCAAATTTACTTTAAGAGAATCCTGGACTAGGACACTCAAGTCCCTTTGCACTTCAGACTTCTGAATTTTCTCCCCATTTAGAAAACAGTCCATGCCTCTATTCTTCCTACCAAAGTGCATGACCTCGCACTTTCCTGCTCTATATTTCATCTTCCACTTCTTTACCCACTCTCCTAACCTGTCTAAGTCTTTCTGCAGACTCCCTGTTTCCTCAATACTATCTACCCCTCCACCTTTTTTTGTATCTTTTGCTAATAACTCATTTATAGGCAGGGTTTTCTTGTTCTCTGTGTAGTGTCTAGAATATTTTTGTCCTTTTATTCGATTGGCATCAACTCAAGTTGTTGTTGTTTCGGTTTGTTACTTGCCAGATTTAATTGGCCATAGAGCAAACATATTATCATAGCAAAATGAGCTGATAACACAAGAATGCTGTGTATTTGAATGCTCCAGGGACTGAGTACTCTCCCTCTGCAATGGTTGACCAATTTTACGGTGCATTGTGAAACAATTGTAGAATGAAACAAAATGTGAGCTAATGCTTGTTCTGGCTGAGTTTCTGGCATTGGCAAGTTTTATTTTCAGTTACTTCGACCTGCACAACTCTTAGGGCTGTTAGGTTCACCCACTCTGAAAACTCCGTTTGATGTTATTCTTTAGTTGCTTCAAGCTTACTTCACTCTTCTACTTCTGGTTTCTTGTACAGCCTGATATTTCTCCACCCATCATTGGTCATGCCTTTTGCTTAGAATCCCTTTGTTAAACCTCTGTGATTTGCTTCTTTTTGATACCCTGTTAAAAATTAGACTTTTAACCTGTCTTACGATATTGTTCTGTGTTTGGGAATTAGGTTGTGCTCCTGTGCAGTACGTCAGCGAGCATCACTGATCCTCATGAAACATTCTTAGTGCAACTTGATAATGTTGTCCCTTGCGACAACTTTCTGCTTCTCTCTCAGTGGATTCAACAATGACTTTCTTCCACTCTCAGTGAAATGGTTCCAAGATGGCTGATAAGTCTAATGTGCAAACTTCAGATTCATGTTGGGCAGACAGCGGATTGGTTAAACAAGGTTTTGGACTCTCTTTGAGACTTTGGCCTTTTCTCTGCATGTTCTTGTTGAAGTTCCTCTGGGTTTGCTGCCTTCCTGAATAAACCTTCTCCATTTTGGGCCGTCATCAGTGAAGTCTGAGTCAGTGAGTGTATTCAGTCTTGAGGTGTGAGTGTCCTCATGGGAGTATCCTGCCATGACCATAGGCTTTGGTTGAACAATGGCTTAGTAGTATTATCGCTAGACTACTAATCAGAGACCCAGGTAATGTTCTCAGGACTCAGGTATGAATCCCGGTGGTGGGGATGTTGGCTTGGGAAAAGACACTGCTTTGGATTATCTTCTTGACCACTGGCCCTGGAGGATTTTGTCAAAGATATCATTGGTGGCATTTGTCTAGTGCCTTAGTTGTCTGCTGTAGGTTTTCTAAGGCTCTGAATCATATTCTGCTTGGAAAAACATCAGGACAAAATGGTGGATAGGAGGAACACAAACAGGAGAAACTCAGCAGGTCTGGTGATGTCTGTGGAGAGAAAAACAGAGTTAATTTTGAGTCCAATGACAATTTGCCAGAACTGAGTGCAGTGAGGAAAGGGTGGAGGCTGGGGACGAATGAGTTAAATAGATGAAGACAGTGTCCACAAGGAGAGAGAAAAGAAAGAGGGAAGAGAGGAAAGAAAGAGAGTTGGAGAGAAGATAGACAGTGAAGAAAGAGAGACAGTGAAGAAAGAGAGACAGAGAAGAAAAAGAGATACAGAAGAAAAAGAGACAGTGAAGAGAGAGAGAGAGATATAGTGAAGAAAGAGAGCGAGAGGGACAGAAGTGGAAGTAAATGAATGCTGAATGGGTGCTAACAGGAAGAGTGAATAGTTTAAACTGGGTTGGCTGTGTTGGGAGCACCCTATATTGAACAGGACCTGAGGGTCTGGGGTGGATATCAAACATGGAGGACAGTGTTCTGAAATTGTTAATTTGAGTCCTGAGGGCTGTAAAGGCACTAAGGTAGACGATAAGATGTTTTTCCTCCAGCTTGCGTTGAGCTTCACTGGAACACTATAGTAGGCCTGAGACAGAAGTTTCAACTTGAGAACATGGTGGCGTGTTGAAATGACAGGCAATCAGAAGCTCAGGCTCATTGTTCTGAACAGTGTCAGTGTTTGGCAAAGTGGTGATCCAGTCTGTATTACATCTGCCAATGAAGAGGTGACATTGTGAGCAGTGAATACAATTGATTAGATTGAGGGAAGTGCAAGTAAAGTGGTGCTTCACTTGGACAGTGTATCTGGAGCCTTGGATCATGAAGAGGGAGGAGAAAAATGGGCAGGTGTTACAATCCTTGCAATCTGCAAACAATCTCTGCAAGGAACAAGAGGCAAATATGTTTCTAGTGGTAGCATCCACTTGATTTGATTGTATTTTGATTTGATTGTCACATGCACTCAAGTACAAATGTACAGGGGTACAATTAAAAGTGTATTGTGTTGCCACACAAAGTGCCATAATAAGTACAAGTACCTAGGTAACAATCTTTAGAACAAGGTAGAAAGAAAGAACAAAGTTAAATGTTAAACATTGCTGTAATTATAGTGTAAAACATATCCAATAAGGTTAAAAGTTACATATTGCAGACCTTCATAATTTTAAGTGGAAAAGCTAAAAGTTCAAACATTACAGTCTTTTGTAAGTGCTTAGCTACAGTGGGACCACACTTTGAGGAATCACCTTGAGACTGGTGTACTATACGTGGTGTAATTTAGCTCCATTTTGAAGTATACAAGATGCATTAGACCCAAAAGGGCTTTTGCCCAAAACGTCGATTTCGCTGCTCATTGGATGCTGCCTGAACTGCTGTGCTCTTCCAGCACCACTGATCCAGAATCTGGTTTCCAGCATCTGCAGTCATTGTTTTTACCATGTGTGCCATTCCCAAGTTTTATCCTTTTTTCTTCTGGAATAGAATTGTAGATTTTCTCACTGTCTGTTAAACCATTGAACTAAACATCCTGGCCATCAAACATACTTCCTGTTAGTTAGCTGAAGCTGAGTTGTTCCATTGGAGGTGGCGATAAACTTTGGCCTTTTTTTTAATCTTCCTTCAATAACAAGAGGCTCCCAATTGATGCAGAAAATGGTACACAAGGTCTTGCTGTTGATTCTGCATCATTGGTTCTCCCAGCTGATTCAGTGGGGGTCCTTCCTGGTACACACAGCAAAAGACTGGTCAATGAAGTGTAGGTGAACAAAATGCCCTGCTCCTGTTTCTAATGCTCTGATAATTCCTACAGTTGAGTTTCAATGTCCACAAAAAGGTTAATCATAAAACAAGCTGCATGGATTTTTTTAAAAAATACTTGAATGTTGGAAATTGAGCACAGAATGTGAGCTTCTCTCCACTTGGTGCAAATCATACTCTAAAGCAATTTGTTTCTATCAAGGGTATGTCATACGAGTCGGTCATCATGACCACTGAACAGAAATAGAGTTGACAAAAGAAACAGGAAGCTCTAGGATTTGGTTGCCTTCCCAAGCTTGTTTTGCAGTTTTATTCTAATCAACAAAATGTAGGCCACTTATCTAATTATTTCCCAGTGGTCTAGACAGACTTCCAAGCCATTAGCACCTTGTTCTTCCAAATTATACTAATAATGAAAACTCATTCCAGTGAGATAGGAGGTTTCTGAAAAGCAAAAACAAAACCTTTTCAAAGGCTAATTTATTCTTTCTCCAGTGTTAAGTTAGACTTTGGGAAAATGACTCAATCTTCTTCCAATATCACATGTTTTTTATCTCAATTTTCACCGTGCCCCTGAAGACAACATTGACTCACAACTCTTGGCTGGGTGGCTAGTCTTCATAAAGTAAAGTTAAAAATGAAACAACATTAGGTTATAGTCCAACAGATTTATTTGAAGGTACTAGCCTTCAGACCGCTGCTTGGAGTGCCAAATGACCGAAAGTTGCCCAAAGAAGTTGGCGTTAACATATTAATTAACACCAAAAACTTAAGTTATAGAGTGGATTTGAGCTAATAAAATGAAACATCTGAGAAGCAAACATTTCGAACCAAACCACAAAAGGCAACAATCGGGCAAGTGACTGAAAGTTTGATCAAAGGAGGAAAATGGGATAAAGAGCTTTGGAGGCTTACCTCAGGAATTCCAGAGTTGAGGAATTTTGCAGTTGGAGATTTTTTCACAGCGATAGAGCTCAAAAGGCCTGAAATCGAGTACAAAGTTAAAAATCACACAACACCAGGTTATAGTCCAACAGGTTTAATTAGAAGCACTAGCTTTCGACGCACTGCTCTTGACAACCACCTGATGAAGGAGCCACGCTCCAAAAGCTAGTGCTTCCAATTTAAACCTGTTAGACTTTAACCTGGTGTTGTGTGATTTTTAACTTTGTACACCCCAGTCCAACACGGCATCTCCAAATCATGAAATCAAGTGTGCAGCTTTCTGGGATAACTGCAGGATGGGGGAGAATAAAGAGGCAAGGCCATGATGGGAGTTGAAAACAAGGGTGAGAATTTAAATGTTGTCATGTTCACCTGGGAGCACATGTACAACAGCGAGCACCAGGGTGGAGGACGAAAGTGAGATGATGGGCAAACAGGACACAATGTGTGTTAGGATATGGCCAGTAGAGATTATAATTACTAAAAATCAATAGTGGATAGAATCTGGAAGGCTGGTCAGGAGTATGTAGATATAGTCAAATCTCGAGACAACCAAGGGATCAATTAAGATTTTAGCAGCAAATGAGCTGAACCAAGGGCTGAAGTGGAAGAAGGTAGCCTTAGCCATGGCATAGATTTGTGATTGAAAAATCATCTCTGGGTTAAAAATGAGATCTATATTGTGGATAAATATAGATATGCTCTTGGTTAGTCAGGGGATAAAAGGTTATATGGAGAATGCAGGAGAATGGGGTTGGGAAACATATCAGGCATGATCGAATGATGGAGCAGACTCGATGGGCTGAATGGTCTAATTTGGCTCCTATGTCTTTTGGTCTTTTAACAGTCTGGCCGAACCTCAGTTTGCTGTTCAGGGGAAGAGATCGATAGAATTGGCAGAAAGGACTATTGATAATAATTGTACCTTTCACAATCACTGAATGTATGGTCACTGTTGCAATGTGCAATATCCAGGAGTCAATTTGCTCACAGCAAGATTCCAGAGAAACAATGTTTAAGTGACAAAATATTCTGTTTTCCTGTTGTTCATTGAGGGATAAATATTAACTCAGTCGCTGGGGGAGAAATGCTCCTGCTTATCTTCAAAATGATGCCATGAGATCTCTTTAAAGGAAAAACCAGGGCCACAACTTCATTTGATTGCCAGCTCCTTTGAAAGCCACTCAGTGCTTGCACTGGATGGAGTGTCAGCCTTGATTTTGTTCTTGAGTGCTTGAGTCGAACATGGATTCGCAACTTCCTGACTCAAAGCAATGACTGACACCCAACTAATCTCCAGTTCACACCAGTGGTCAACAACTGGTTTTAGTCTTCCCAACATTTAGATCGGAAGAAATGTGCTGTTCGTCCAGCACTGGATATCAAACATATGGCTTCATAGTTTAGGGGGAGTGGAGGAGTCGAGAGACGTGGTGATGTCTCCCTAGCTGTGGTCGGTGTACTATGGTATGCTAAGGGCTAAGATGTAGATGGGAATTTGGTGGGGGCTAAATATGGGTCATAGGGGACACAATAGGTGTCGGAACAGGAGCAATCAAAGAGGATTTTGCAAGTGAATTCCTGGCCACAACTGGATAAATCAGATTAGCACCAAGTCAGGCCTTTTTCCTGATGAAGGGCTTATGCCTTAAACATCGATTCTCCTGCTCCTCAGATGCTGCCTGACCTGCTGTGCTTTTCCAGCACTGCACTCTTGACTCTGATCTCCAGCATCTGCAGTCCTCACTTTCTCCTGTCAAGTGAGTGTAGTCTAGCGTAACTGGATGATAGCAGAGAGATGTTGGTTAAATCATGCTAAAAGGCTGAAAACAAGTTAAGGTTGAGGAGGAAGACAAAGTTTACCTTTTGTCACAGTTGTAGAGGATATTACTTGTGACTTTGGTCAGAGCTGTTTCAGTTCAGTGGCAAGATGAAGACCTCATTGCAGGGATTCAGGCATGGAGTTTTGGGGAGATGGCAGCAGTTCAAGGGGCTTGGGGTGGAAAAGGGAAGTGATGATGGATTAGTCATTCATTCCTGGGCAGTAGCTCATTCTGAAACACAGGGAGCAGTGATAGCCTTCCTTGTTACTTATAGCACCAAGTTTGGGCCAACATAAGTATAAATTGTCAGAAACAAAGCAGACTATTGGTTCATAATCAACCTTTTTATAACATTGAACAACATCGAGATCTAAACCTGCTCAGTCATTCCTGTAGCTTAAAGACAAATGGCCACTGAGAGGGGAACTACAGACAGCATGCACAGTTCATTCAGTTTTAATTAAGACATTGGAATAGATGTTTGAAGTCTTGGCTCAACAGATGAGACTGACCAGCTCAGCTTCACCCACCCTCCCTTCCCTCTTTATGTTAGTTGGTGATCATTCAAAAAAATTTTTACTATTAATGGTAAAGTGTTGTAACTCATACAAAAACAATTGGTTCTCCACTGCCATGAAGTTACCAGTTTTGTAATCTGATTTTCATAGTTGTGAGAGAACCTTATGTCTACTGCATATAGCATTCCTTTAATAAAACAGTATCTTTATTGCAGCGTGAAGGAAGATAAAAGCTGCAGTCTAGCCTGCAGCAAAGGCAGGCCAACCTTGTGAGTGATCCATCAGAGTGAAAATCAAAGCTCTTGATGTTCCATATCAGTATCTTGCTGACCATCCATGCCTGACCTTAGCACAGCCAGGCTGATTTTATCAAAGGGATAATTTAATGGGTGTGGGTTGGGAACTGGAGTAAACCCACTCAGTCCCACGATAAAGATATGAGAAACTTTAACCATGTTCTTTCCAGAATGTTTCTCGTTTATAAAAAGCTGCTTTTGTTTGAACCTGTTCTTTTGATGCCAGAATCTTGTAATGTCAGTGAAAATGCTGGTACAAGCTTGTTTAAGGCTCGAGTTTATGCTCTTTATTGCAGACCTATTCCTCCTGACCTCTTGTTCATCCCCCAATTCCTTTGCCTCTCCATTAGTGGTTGTACCTTCGACGATCTCAACTCTCAAATTCCCTTTCAATAATTCCTCACTACTTCATCTCTCACACTCATTTTTCCTTTAAGTTGCTCTTTCAAACCCAGCTCCTCGTCCAAGTTGAAAACAGATGACCCATGAGGAGTCTTCCACAGTGCGTTAAAATTTTGCTCTCCCACACATACGTACTAGATTCCATAAACCTGAGATGGACAACAGGGAATTCAGGAGAAACCTCTTCATCACAAGGATAGCTGCATTGTCCCCACAATGAGTATTTGAGGTGAATGGTGCAGATGCATTCAAGTATCTGATGTAGAAAGAACTTGAAAGATACATTCATACATTGACATGAATTTGCTTGAGTGAAAATTGGAGTAAATTGGGCATGGATCACCAGGCTGAATGGGCTGTACCTGTGCTATGAATTCTAAAACCATGTAAACTTTTAATCATCCATTCTAGTCTCTCTTTATGTGAATTGGTGTCCATTAATGCTACTGTGAGACACTGAGAAATGTTATTACATTGCAGACATTGTACAAATGTAGGCAGTTGCATAATAGTCATGTCACTGGACCAATATTCCCAAAGATGGAAATGTGTTGCTGGAAAAGCGCAGCAGGTCAGGCAGCATCTAGGGAACAGGAGAATCGACGTTTCGGGCATTAGCCCTTCTTCAGGATTCCTGAAGAAGGGCTTATGCCCGAAACGTCGATTCTCCTGTTCCCTGGATGCTGCCTGACCTGCTGCGCTTTTCCAGGCAACACATTTCCATCTCTGATGTCCAGCATCTGCAGACCTCACTTTATCCTCAATATTCCCAAAGCTCAGGCTAATATTAAAACCTCACCACTCCAGCTACTGAGATGAAATTTGAATTTCAATAAAATTGGGGATTAAAAATCTGGTCTTATGACAACCATGCTGAGCTCCATAAAAAAAGATCATGTCGTTCGCTCGGGAAGAAAATCTGGTCTGGCCTACACATGAGTCCAGACCGACAGCAATATGGTTCATTCTTAACTGCTTTCTGGGAAATTCAGGTTGGGTAATGAATGCTGGCCGAGGCAGGCACGCCCACATGCTGTGAACTAAAAATATCTGAGTGCATGTTTTTACCATACACCTTGTTGTTTACATAGTTTCAGAGGGTCCAGACATTTGGGGTGACTCAGTGGTTTGCACTGCTGCCTCACAGCACGAGGGTCCCTGGTTCAATTCTAGTCTTGGATGACTGTCTGTGTGGAGTTTGCATATCCTCCCCGTGTCTGCGTGGGTTTCCTCCCACAATCCAAAGATGTGCAGGTCAGGTGAGTTGGCCATGCTAAATTGCCCATAGCTTTAAATGCATTAGTCAGAGGGAGATGGGTCTGGGTGGGTTACTCCTCGGAGGGTCAGTGTGGACTGGTTGGGCCAAAGGGCCTGTTTCCACATTAGGGAATCTAAAAAAAAAGATGGGTGAAGTTAGAAGTGATCTAATGCCAAGCCAATTGGCACTGCTCCTTCAATTTATTGGCATCCATGGCACTTGCAATCTTCTTTTCACATTGTTAGCACTCAAGAATATATGAGGACAAAAACGAATTACATTCAATCTCTCCAAAAGCATCAAACAAAATTTGACATCAAACTACAGAATAAGACGTTAGGATCAAAATGCAAATTGCTGGACAATCTCAGCAGGCCTGGCAGCATCTGTGAAGAGAAATCAGTGTGAACATTTCGGGTCCAGCGACCCTTCCTCAGAACTGTTCTAAAGAAGTTCTCAGGAGAGTTCACCAGACTGGAAACGTTAACATTGATTTCTCTTCACAGACGCTGCCAGACCTGCTGAGCTTGTCCAGCAACTTCTGTTTGCGTTTCTGATTCACAGCATCTGCAGTTTGTTTGGTTTTATTTAAGACATTAGGATAGATTATTGAAGGCTCAGCTCAACATGTGGGTTTGGAAGAGTGTCAATGGAGAGAGCTGGAGAGGCAAAGAGGTTTATGCAGTGGGAGAAAGGAAGAGAAAGGTAGTTTAAATGGGAGGAAGAGGGGTGACTGGAAACCCATGTGAGATATAAATACTGACAGGGACCAGTGGGGTGAATGTCTTGCTCTACTCTGTAAATATTACACAATATTATCATGACATAATGTCTGAAAACACATGGGAGAGATTCGAAAAACATTCTTGGGCCTAGGGTTGTGAAGAAGTTTGTGGGTTCAGCTGCTGCTTCTAAAACCAAGAGGAAAAAACATTATTCTCAGAAAGAACACCGACTTAGTATTTCTTGTAGAGAAGAATATTGCAGAGTATAGAATGACAGAGTGATAGATGGACTGAAAGAAATCACTGCTCTGAAGAAGTACAAGGAGGTTCCCCCTGTTGTTTAGCCAATTCCTTCAGTCAACATCATGAAATGTAGTTATCAGGTCATTATCACAATGTGAGATATTGCTGTATGCAAAATTGTCTGCTCTATTTCCTACATCACCTCAGTGGCCACAATTCAGAAGTATTTCATCGGCTGTGAACTAAAGGCAATGTCCTCAGGCTGTGAAAAGCATGAGATAAATGTAAGTTCTTTCTCTCTGCAGTAACTAATTAATACCAGCATGTTGAATACAATTGGTTACTTTCAAGCAGGATTAGGTTGGAGTCCACAGTGTTCCAAATTCTCATTAACCCAAGCTGAGGAAACTGACAGCTAGTAAATCCATTCCCTGGTTTTCATTGCCTCATTGAATAAGGACCTCAATAAAAAAAATGATTTAGGACTTGCACTATCGGTAACCACAAGGGTGGAGGAAGATTATGCGGAATTACATTGAATATATGATGCAAAGAAATGGAACATTAAGTCTAGGAGAAAGTGAGGACTGCAGATGCTGGAGATCAAAGCTGAAAATGTGTTGCTGGAAAAGCGCAGCAGGTCAGGCAGCATCCAAGGAGCAGGAAAATCGATGTTTCGGGCATGAGCACTTCTTCAGGAATGTCTAACCAACCCAAGAAACAGTGTTAATAATCCTTGTGAATCTACCACCAACATTCGTGTCCCATCCATCTTTAACCAACAATATAAATAACTTATTTTTTTCTCTGTCATACAGTTCCTCCTTACACATATCTGTACTATGCACCATGTGGAACACATTCAACATTTTTACCAATCTCCAAGTAAAATGGCTCTCCTGTTTTCCTTATTTGATTTATCAATGTCTAACATATATCGATGGCTGGATATAATGGCTGCAATAATGGACACGTTGACTGAGTGGAGAGCCAGTGACCACTATCAGGTGGCATAATGGCAATGTCCCTGGATTAGTAATCCAGAATCCCAGTCTAATGCTTTGGGATCATGTTTGAGTCCCACCATGACAGATGTTTACATTTGAATTTCATAAAAAAACTGAAACTAAAACTGGCCGAATGATAATTTGAAAAACCCATCTGGCTCACTGATAGTCTTTAGGTAAGGAAGTCTGGTCTATAAGTAACTCTAGACTTACAGCAATTACGGATGGGCAATAAATGCCAGTAATGTGTTGCTGGAAAAGCGCAGCAGGTCAGGCAGCATCCAGGGAACAGGAGAATCGACGTTTCGGGCATAAACCCTTCTTCAGGAATGAGGAAAGTTTGTCCAGCAGGCTAAGATAAAAGGTAGGGAGGAGGGACTTGGGGGAGGGGCGTCGGGAATGTGATAGGTGGAAAGAGGTCAAGGTGAGGGTGATAGGTCAGACTGGGGTGGGGGCGGAGAGGTCGGGAAGAAGATTGCAGGTTAGGAAGACGGTGCTGAATTTGATGGATTTGACTGAGACAGGGTGGGGGGAGGGGAAATGAAGAAACTGGTGAAATCCGAGTTCATCCCTTGTGGTTGGAGGGTTCCTAGCCGGAAGATGAGGTGTTCTTCCTCCAACCGTCGTTTTGTTGTGGTCTGACGATGGAGGAGTCCAAAGACCTGCATATCCTTGGTGGAGTGGGAGGGGGAATTGAAATGTTGAGCTACAGGGTGGTTGGGTTGGTTGGTCCGGGTGTCCCAGAGGTGTTCTCTGAAACGCTCCGCAAGTAGCCGGCCTGTCTCCCCAATATAGAGGAGGCCACATCGGGTGCAGAGGATGCAATAGATATGTGTGGAGGTGCAGGTGAATCTGTGGCGGATATGGAAGTTTCCTTTGGGGCCTTGGAGGGAGGTGAGGGGGGAGGTGTGGGCGCAAGTCTTGCACCTCCTGCGGTTGCAGGGGAAGGTGCCGGGAGTGGTCTTTACGGAATGCTGATAGGGGAGGGGAGGGAAATATATCCTTGGTGGTGGGCTCCGTTTGGAGGTAGCGGAAATGACGGCGGATGATGCGCTGTACATGGATGCTGCCTGACCTGCTGCGCTTTTCCAGCAACACATTTCCAGCTCTGATCTCCAGCATCTGCAGACCTCACTTTCCCCTCAATAAATGCCAGTAATGCTCATGTCCCATGAGAGAGTTTAGATTAGATTCCCTACAGTGTGGAAACAGGCCCTTTGACCCAACCAATCCACACTGACCCTCCAAAGAGTAACCCACCATTTCCCTCTGACTAATGCACCTAATTGCACTATGGGCAATTTAGCACAGCCAATTCACCTGACCTGCACATCTTTGGACTGTGGCAGGAAACCGGAGCACCCGGGGAAACCCACACAGATAGTCTGCCCGAGGCTGGAATCGAACCTGGGACCCTGGTGCTGTGAGGCAGCAGTGCTAAACACCGAGCTACCATGCCACCATATGTACATTTATCCACCTGCTGCCATGGTTCATCGAGCCTTCAGGATGTCAGTCCCACCTCCAAGAAGTGAAAGTGCATTCAGAGTGCACTGATGTGACCACAAGAAAACCAGGATGAGAAGCCTTGAATGCAGGTAAGTGGGACTGCTTCATGGGCTTGTACAGTGAAAAAAAGAATGAGCATTGAATTCTCCCTGGGGAGAAACCCTTGCTGCCAGCTGGATCCTGTCTTGAGGACATCGTGCTCCAACAGCAGTGAACCCCCAGCCCAAAGCAGGTCGACATACCTGGCTTGGCAAGTTGTTCATATGACATAGTCCAATTTGCCTCAACCCCTGGTAGAATATCAAGGAATGAGAAAGGTCCTTAAGAAGCCATTGACTGACCATATTTTCTCTGAGCCTATTCTATCAACATCTTCCACAATTATAAGAACTGATATTAAGATGGCCTGTACTCTGCAACGAAGCAGTTGATGAAGTCCAATGATTTTTGGAGGAACTTGTCATTGTGAAGAAGTGATTGAGTCCCATTGATTTGATATTTCACTGGTTCAAATGACCATCTCTATACACACCACTGTAGCTGATCATTGTTCTCAGATCCATCAAAAGGAACAGTTTCTGCAGGCACCCACCTCCAAAGCCACCAAATCAATAAGGATAGCATTTTCCACAGCGTGAAAACCCTGAAGCATTCTTTAACACGAAGGATGTGAACCCATGACAAAGACTGATAGTTTAGCACAGTTCTGAGTGAGTGCTGATGCATGTATTACCTTCTCAAATGAAACTTTAAACTAAAGCTTGTAGGGACACCAAAAAAATCTGAAAGCACTATTTAATAGAAGAGGGTGGCATTTTCCCATGTGTCCTAGCCAACAGTTATTTCTCAACCAACATCACCAACAATACAGTACTGCTCATTATCATCTTTCTGTTTGTGGGAGTTGCTCACACTTTAGGGACTCACATATAGATTTATAGGGTATAATGAAAAATAGATTCTTTATCATAAAACAAAATGGAGAATAGACATTTTACTTTGAAACAAAATGGAGTTGACAGATCAGGAAATCATTTATTTCCTTTCATAGGATCAGAGAGTCATAGAGAAGAATAGTGTGGAAACAAACCTTTCAGTCCAACTCATCCATACCAACCAGACATCCTAAATAAATCTAGTCCCATTTGCCAGCAGGTGGCCCATATTCCTCTAAACCCTTCTTTTTTATATACCCATTCAGATGCCCTTCAAATGTTGTAATTGCCCAAGTCTCCACCACTTCCTCTGGCACACACTATCCTCTGTGTGGAAAAAGTTGCCTCTAGGTCACTTTTAAATCTTTCCCCTCTCACCCTAAACCTGTTCCCTCTAGTTTTGGACTCACCCATCCTGAGGAAAAGACCTTGGCTATTCACTTTATCCATGCCCCTCATGATTTTATAAACTTCTATAAGGTCACCTCTCAGCCTCTGATGCTCAGGGAAAATAGCCCCAGCTTATTTAACCTTTCTCTATAGCTCAAATCCTCAACACTGGCAACATCCTTATAAATCTTTCTGCACCTTTTCAAGTTTCACAACATCTTTCCTGTAACAGGGAGACCAGAATTGCATACAATATTTTAAAAGTTGCCTAACCAATGCCCTATACAATCGTAACATAACCTCCTAACTCCTATACTCAATAGTCTGACCAATTAAGGAAAGCATACCAAATGCCTTCTTCACTATCCTATCTACCTGTGATTCCACTTTCAAGGAGCTATGAACCTGCACTCCAAGGTCTCTTTGTTTAGCAACACACTGCAGAATCTTACCATTAAGTGTATAAGTCCTGTCCTGATTTGCTTTTCCAAAATGCAGTACCTCACATTTATCTAAATTAAATGTCATCTGCCACTCCTCAGCCCATTGGCCTATCTTATCAAGATCATGTTGTAGGCTGAGTTAACCTTCTTTGCTGTCCAGTACACCTCCAATTTTGGTGTCATCTGCAAATTTACTAACTGTACCAAATCATTTATATAAACGATGAAAAACAGTGGATTCAGCACTGATCCTGGCACACGACTTGTCACAGACCTCCAGTCTAAAAAGCAACCCTTCACCATCACCCTCTGCCTTCGAACTTCAAGCCAGTTCTGTATCCAAATGGCTAGTTCTCCCTGTATTCCATGTGATCTAATCTTGCTAACCAGTTTACCATGAGAAACCTTGTTGAACTCCTTACTGAAGTCCATATAGAATACATCCACCACTCTGCCTTTTAAATCCTCTTCATTCCTTCTTCAAAAAAGCTCAATCAAGCCAGTGAGACACGATTTCCCATGCAGAATCTTTGCCTTTCCAAATACATGTAAATCCTGTGCCTCAGGATCCCTTCCAACAACTTGTCCACCACTGATATCAAAGATATGCTCAAAAACTCATTTGCATTTGGAATGCCTTGCCAACATATGGAGACAAACGTTGAGTGCCTTTTATGCTTCCATATTTATTGCAAGTTCAAAACTAGAAGGACTAGGTCTAAGGTAAGAGGGGAAAGGTTTAAGAGGTTCCTAATGGGCAACTTTTTCACGCCAAATGTGATGCGTGTATGGAGTGAGTCATTAAAATACAACAATAACATGGCAAAGGATTATCCTTCTCCAGTTAATTAAAGGAACTGGTCCATAATATTTCCTGAAATGTTTCAGGTTTAGAATGGAATTCCAAAATAGATGCTTGTGAACTGACCTCCATCCTATCACAGTAATATATGTAATGGTAAAAGATAACTCTCATTGTTTGACAATGGCCTAGTTGTCTGAAACCATTCATGGGGACAATAGAAATCAGACACACTGATGCATGACAGAAAATAGATATTCTGACAATGATATTTTAATAATTCATGTTTTGGAGCAACAAAGAAACAAGGAAAAGATCCCAACTCGCAAAGGGTAAGAACCCTGTCTCAGAACCATGGGCAGCTCAAGAGCTGGAGATGGCTTTTATGTCACTACATGAAGATCTGAACTGGGTTTTAGCTCCAAAGTTTTGTGTGCACTTTGACCATAGTGGAGCAAGAGAAAGCTGTTACTGAGCAAAATGCCACAGTGAAGTCATCTTCTCCAACATATTCTTCAGTGACCCACTAAAGAAGCTACAGGCTTGCAATGTTTCAAGATTCATCTTGAACACACAAGGGTGCCCAAGAGCTTTGAATTTTTAAGACCTAACTACATGCTATCTTTTATAATCATCATCTTTTCTTCAAGTGTGTATGTGAATTAATGTCAGAGGTGGTTGGGTGTGGTGGCAAATACTCTTGATGTTGAAACTTAAACATTTATCATTCTTTTCAAAGATTACAAGCAAACCTGTCACTGACAGCTTTCAGAGGGAGGTAGTGGAGTGAGTCAGATGAAAGATTGGAAGGTGAGGAAACACCTTGACCAATCCATCTCCAGTAGCAACACTGCACAAATTGGGTGCCATGTCTTCTGCACCAGAACAGTGATGGCACCACACAAGTGCTTCATTGGGTACAAAGCAATTTGAGAGTGGAGTTTGTGAAATGTTGGTCTATAAATGCAAGTCTTCCCTTCTCTTAACGAGGTTATAAATATGACACTTCTATGCCATATTTTCTCTAAACAAGCTGATTCAGCTTTCTTCTCATTCTATTTTCTGATTTCGTGTAAATTGGTATATTGTCACTGAGATCCATTCTGCTGTATCTTGGTTTAGTTAGAGTTGTATCTCCAAGCATCCAGTTGTCTTATCAAACAGGAATGCCCCTTGGGAGAAAGTAGTTCCACTAGTTAGTTGCTATAAATTGGACTAATTGCAACCTGTCTGTAGCTGAATTCTGACATGTGGAGATATATGAAGAGTGACCTGCAGAAGAAGCCAAAGGGGAATAGATTCCAAATGCATGTCAACACAACAGCAGGTAATTCTTCAATCTAGCAGTCTTATGAAGACTGACTGTTCGATACATTGTGCTGTGAACCTCTTCCCACGCTCAACCTTCAGCACAAGGCTTTACATCGTGATTATAACTCCCGTCAGGACAACCAATTGTCTCATTGCTAAAGGAATTGTCGCTTAGAATGACAGTTTGTTCTGTGTGCCATAACAGCCACCTTTTGATTCAATTTAATTTGATTTATTATTATCACATGTATCGATACAGAGAAAAGTATTACTTTGAACGTTATCCAAACAAATCATATCTTACATAAGTACTTCAGGGTAATAGAACAGAGCAGTTGCCAAACCAAGCTGCGATGTATCCAGATAGGATGCTTTCAATGGTAAGAGTCAGTGAGGACATGCCAAATTTCCTTAGCCTTGGAGTCCCTTTCGAGGAAGTAGAGGCGTTGGTGTGCTTTCTTGGCCATAACATCAACGTGGGTGGACCATCCAGGATAAGAGACATCTAGGTGGGAAACAAAGCCTAAGAACAACAGCCTTCTCTTGCCTTAGCTGTTTTGTGTTTTGTGAGCATGCATTCCCCTGCTTGCTCCTTCTCTCACCTACACTCCCTCTACACTCCCTCCTTGAATGTGAGCTCTATAGTCCCACCACTCCCACTCCCATGCCGCAATTGGAAGTGCCCCATATTTACCTTCATGAGCATTGGTCACCCTGTTCCAGCTTCACCTGTACACCAGCCACCTCCCTCTCCCACAACCTATGGGCATTGCGAACGATTTTACTGTATTTGATTTATTTATTGTCATGTGTATCTTCTTATAAAATACAGTGAAAATTATCGTATAGTGTCGTCACTCGCGGGCACCATCTAACACAAAGAACGGTAAACCAAGACATTGAATATCAAGACAGAAAAATGAAGAAATAAAGAAGAAATGTCCAACTTTAGAGCCCTTCTTGTTAAGTGCTCTGCCAGGGGCCATTGTTCTGATAGGAGCCTTGTCACTATGAGTCCTCTTTGGACCTCTCCTATCCAGGCACCATCAATGCCACACGGTACTGCACCAACCCAGACTCTTCTCTGCAGTCGCCATGAATTTGACCCAGGCCCACATTGTTGATGCAGCCACCGCCAATGCTGCCAGGTCTTTTTCTGGACCCAAACTCACCTCGGCCACTGTCTCCTTGAATCTGTGTTGGACACAGACACTGCCGGGAAACCAAACTCACCTCCACAGCAGCAGGCATGAGTCGGCACTAGGACTGCTACAACAAAGAGGAAGCCAACAGGAACCTGAACTCATCTCTGATGTCACTCTCCACGAGTCTGTGTTGCTGGGCCTACACAGGTCCGTGCTGCTGGGCCTACACAATCTGTGCTGCTTGGCCTATTAGAATCCATGCTGCTGGGTTTATTTGAGTCAGCGCTACTGGGCCTATTCAAGTCTGTGCTACTGGGCCCACTTGGGTTTGTGCTGTTGGGCCCACTTGGGTCTGTGTCGCTGGGCCCACTCGGGTCTGTGCTGCTTGGCTCACTCAGGTATGTATTGCAGGGTCCATTTGGGTCTGTGCTACTGGGCCCACTCGACTCTGTGCTGCTGGGCTCACTCGAGTTTGTGCTGCTGGGCCCACTCGGGTCTGGGCTGCTGGGCCCACTCGAGTCTGTACTGCTGGGCACACTCAGGTCTGTGCTGCTGGGTCCACTCAGGTCTAAACTGATGGGCCCTCTTGAGTCTGCACTACTTGGCCTACAAAAGTCTATGCTGCTGGGCCCATTTGAGTCTGTGCTGCTGGACCCACTTGGGTCTGTGTTACTGGGCCCTCTCGAGTCTGTGCTGCTGGGTCCACTCGAGTCTGTGCTGCTGGGCCCACTCCGTTCTGTGCTGCTGGGCCCACTCCGTTCTGTGCTGCTGGGCCCACTCCGTTCTGTGCTGCTGGGCACACTCAGGTCTGTGCTGCTGGGTCCACTCAGGTCTAAGCTGCTGGACCCTCTTGAGTCTGCACTGCTTGGCCTACAAAAGTCTATGCTGCTGGGCCCACTTGAGTCTGTGCTGCTGGACCCACTTGGGTCTGTGTTACTGGGCCCTCTCAAGGCTGTGCTGCTGGGTCCACTTGAGTCTGTACTGCTGGGTCCACTCGGATCTGTGCTGCTGGGTCCACTCAAGTCGGTGCTGCTGGGCCAAATCGAGTCTGTGCTGCTGGGTCCATTTGGGTCTGTACTGCTGGGCCCACTTGGGTCTGGCCTGCTGGGCCCACTTGGGTCTGTCCTGCTTGCCCCACTTAGATCTGTCTTGCTGGGCCCACTTGGGTCTGTGCTGCTGGTTCCACTTGAGTCTGTACTGCTGGGCCCACTCGGGTCTGTGCTGCTGGGTCCACTCGAGACTGTGTTTCTGGGCGCACTCGAGTCTGTGTTGCTGGGCCCACTCAAGTCTGTGTTGCTGGGCGCACTCGAGTCTGTGTTGCTGGGCCCACTCAAGTCGGTGCTGCTGGGCCAAATCAAGTCTGTGCTGCTGGGTCCATTTGGGTCTGTGCTGCTGGGCCCACTTGGGTCTGGCCTGCTGGGTCCACTTGGGTCTGTCCTGCTGGGCCCACTTAGGTCTGTCCTGCTGGGCCCACTTAGGTCTGTCTTGCTGGGCCCACTTGGGTCTGTGGTGCTGGGCCCACTTGGGTCTGTGCTGCTGGGCCCACTCGGGTCTGTGGTGCTGGGCCCACTCAGGTCTGTGCTGCTGGGTCCACTCAGGTCTAAACTGATGGGCCCTCTTGAGTCTGCACTACTTGGCCTACAAAAGTCTATGCTGCTGGGCCCATTTGAGTCTGTGCTGCTGGACCCACTTGGGTCTGTGTTACTGGGCCCTCTCGAGTCTGTGCTGCTGGGTCCACTCGAGTCTGTGCTGCTGGGCCCACTCCGTTCTGTGCTGCTGGGCCCACTCCGTTCTGTGCTGCTGGGCACACTCAGGTCTGTGCTGCTGGGTCCACTCAGGTCTAAGCTGCTGGACCCTCTTGAGTCTGCACTGCTTGGCCTACAAAAGTCTATGCTGCTGGGCCCACTTGAGTCTGTGCTGCTGGACCCACTTGGGTCTGTGTTACTGGGCCCTCTCAAGGCTGTGCTGCTGGGTCCACTTGAGTCTGTACTGCTGGGTCCACTCGGATCTGTGCTGCTGGGTCCACTCAAGTCGGTGCTGCTGGGCCAAATCGAGTCTGTGCTGCTGGGTCCATTTGGGTCTGTACTGCTGGGCCCACTTGGGTCTGGCCTGCTGGGCCCACTTGGGTCTGTCCTGCTTGCCCCACTTAGATCTGTCTTGCTGGGCCCACTTGGGTCTGTGCTGCTGGTTCCACTTGAGTCTGTACTGCTGGGCCCACTCGGGTCTGTGCTGCTGGGTCCACTCGAGACTGTGTTTCTGGGCGCACTCGAGTCTGTGTTGCTGGGCCCACTCAAGTCTGTGTTGCTGGGCGCACTCGAGTCTGTGTTGCTGGGCCCACTCAAGTCGGTGCTGCTGGGCCAAATCAAGTCTGTGCTGCTGGGTCCATTTGGGTCTGTGCTGCTGGGCCCACTTGGGTCTGGCCTGCTGGGTCCACTTGGGTCTGTCCTGCTGGGCCCACTTAGGTCTGTCCTGCTGGGCCCACTTAGGTCTGTCTTGCTGGGCCCACTCAAGTCTGTGCTGCTGAGTCCACTTGAGTCGGTGCTGCTGAGCCCACTTGGGTCTGTGCTGCTGAGTCCACTTGAGTCGGTGCTGCTGAGCCCACTCAGGTCTGTGTTGCTGGGTCCACTCGAGTTGGTGCTGCTGGGCCAAATTGAATCTGTCCTGCTGGGCCCACTTGCATCTGTCCTGCTGGGCCCACTTGAGTCTGTACTGCTGGGCCCACTTGGGTCTGTGTTGCTGGGCCCACTCAGGTCTGTGCTGCTTGGCCCACTCAGGTCTGTGTTGAAGCCCACTTGGGTCTGTCCTGCTGGGCCCACTTAGGTCTGTCTTGCTGGGCCCACTTGGGTCTGTGCTGCTGGGTCCACTTCAGTCTGTACTGCTGGGCCCACTCGGGTCTGTGCTGCTGGGTCCACTCGAGACTGTGTTTCTGGGCGCACTCGAGTCTGTGTTGCTGGGCCCACTCAAGTCTGTGTTGCTGGGCGCACTCGAGTCTGTGTTGCTGGGCCAAATCAAGTCTGTGCTGCTGAGTCCATTTGGGTCTGTGCTGCTGGGCCCTCTTGGGTCTGGCCTGCTGGGTCCACTTGGGTCTGTCCTGCTGGGCCCACTTAGGTCTGTCTTGCTGGGCCCACTTGGGTCTGTGCTGCTGGGCCCACTCGGGTCTGTGGTGCTGGGCCCACTCAAGTCTGTGCTGCTGAGTCCACTTGAGTTGGTGCTGCTGAGCCCACTTGGGTCTGTGCTGCTGAGTCCACTTGAGTCGGTGCTGCTGAGCCCACTCAGGTCTGTGTTGCTGGGTCCACTCGAGTTGGTGCTGCTGGGCCAAATCGAGTCTGTCCTGCTGGGCCCACTTGGGTCTGTCCTGCTGGGCCCACTCAGGTCTGTGCTGCTTGGCCCACTCGGTCTGTGTTGAAGCCCACTTGGGTCTGTGCTGCTGGGCCCATTTGGGTCTGTCCTGCAAGGCTCACTCAAATCTGTCCTTCTGGGCCCACTTGGGTCTTGCTGCTGGGCCCACCTGGGTCTGTCCTGCTTGGCCCACCCGAGTCTGTGGTGCTGGGCCCACTCAAGTCTGTGTTGCTGAGTCCACTTGAGTCGGTGCTGCTGAGCCCACTTGGGTCTGTGCTGCTGAGTCCACATACAAAGTTAGGTGGACAGGCAGGTAGTATTGAGGAAGTGGGGAGGGCTGCAGAAGGATCTAGACAGTTTGGAGGAGTGGTCCAGGAAATGGTTGATGGAATTCAATGTGAGCAAATGCAAGGTCTTGCACTTTGGGAAAAAGAATAGAAGCATGGATTACTTTCTAAACGGTGAGAACATTCGTAAAGCCAAAGTACAGAGGGATCTGGGAGTGCTAATTGAGGATTCTCTAAAGGTAAACATGCAGGTTGAGTCCGTGATTAAGAAAACGAATGCAATATTGTCAATTATCTCAAGGGGGTTGCAATATAAAAGCACTGTTGTGCTACTGAGACTTTATAAAGCTCTGGTTAGGCCCCATTTGGAGTACTGTGTCCAGTTTTGGTCCCCACACCTCAGGAAGGACATACTGGCACTGGAGCGTGTCCAGCGGAGATTCACATGGATGATCCCTGGAATGGTAGGTCTAACATACGAGGAACAGCTGAGGATCCTGGGATTGTATTCATTGGAGTTCAGAAGATTAAGGGGAGATCTAATAGAAACTTACAAGATAATACATTGCTTGGAAAGGGTGGACGCTAGGAAATTGTTTCCGTTAGGCGAGGAGACTAGGACCCGTGGACACAGCCTTAGAATTAGAGGGGGTAAATTCAGAACAGAAATGCGGAGACATTTCTTCAGCCAGAGAGTGGTGGTCCTGTGGAATTCATTGCCACAGAGTGCAGTGGAGGCTGGGACGCTAAATGTCTTCAAGGCAGAAATTGATAAATTCTTGATGTCACAAGAAATTAAGGACTACGGGGAGAATGCGGGTAAGTGGATTTGAAATGCCCATCAGCCATGATTGAATGGCGGAGTGGACTCGATGGGCCGAATGGCCTTACTTCTGCTCCTATGTCTTATGGTCTTATGGTCTTATGGAGTCGGTGCTGCTGAGCCCACTCAGGTCTGTGTTGCTGGGTCCACTCGAGTTGGTGCTGCTGGGCCAAATCGAGTCTGTCCTGCTGGGCCCACTTGGGTCTGTCCT